>NW_028178456.1:0-22500 GCF_964030765.1 Micromesistius poutassou | reverse complement strand
GCGCGCACACAGTGCAAAGTCAGGATGAAAGTCAGGGACTCGGCCAAGGGTCAGTCATTGATTAGCAGGAAACACAAGACGGCGAGGGGGGGGGGGGACCTAGAGGAGCCGAGGGCCCGCTCAATACGGGACTTGTGTCTTTTTGAGAACATCACTCAGCGATACTCACCACAGACATGTTTCCTTCAGCCTGCAGCGAGGGGGGGGGGGCTCCGCTCCCCACCGGCTACATCTGCATTCAGTCGGCATTGAGACTTGAGCGCACCCGACAGAGTTATAGCAGCGTGTTCACCCGTACAGGGACAGGTTACAACCGCCTGGATGGTGTCCTGAAACTATGAATGACGGAAGGCATCGGATTAGTGTTAGGTTTGAGTGAGCATTATGTATGTATGTGTGTGTGTGTGTGTACATACATACATACATACATACATACATACATACGTGATGACTTTAGAATAATAACTTCCTAATTTTATACTGTATCAACCTGCTGCAGAGAGAGAGAGAGAGAGAGAGAAAGAGAGAGAGAAAGAGAGAGAGAGAGAGAGAGAGAGAGGCTAACTTCTGACAGGACTGTATTCTGAGCATGGTGTTCCCGGGTGCTTCAGTCATTTGTGTGTGTGTGTGTGTCAAAGAGCAATTGAATAAATGTGTGTGTGCCTGAACAATAAATTTGTGTGTGTGTGTGAGTGCGCACATTCACGTGTGTGTGTGTCTGTAAGGGTGTGTGTGTGTGTAAGGGTGTGCTCCAGAGCTCATGTGTCTCGGGCCCACGGCCGAGGTGCTGACGTGAAGGACACGGTGTCACAAGGCATCACGTCTCGGCCAATCTCCTCCCATCTCCCTCCCGTCCGCCCCCGCCATGTAGGCGGGATAATTAAGAGTGAGAAGAACGCTCCTCGGACCGCCGGGAACGCCGGCGGCGCGACGAGCAGCGGCAGCAGCAGCACAGGGGACCGCCGGCCGGGAAGGAAGCCGTCGCCCTCGCCGACCCGTGACAAACAGGGTGGGGCTCAGCGGGGACCCTGGGGGTGGTCCTCCCCCAGGTGAGGATCACCTCAGCCCTCAGGTGGCTGGAGGTCTGCTCAGAAGGCCCACCTTAACACCATCGAGTATCTGACGAAGGAATCACTGGGAACAGAGGAGTCACAGAGAGACACGCAGGACGGCTGGAGAACTGCACCCACTGGGTGGAGGATTACCAACCAGGCTCTGTTGTTGTTGTTGTTGTTGCAGGATGGGGGGAAAAGTAGAGAGACAGAGACCAGGAGAGAGAGACTAAGACAGAGAGAGAGAGACTAAGACAGAGAGAGAGAGACTAAGACAGAGAGAGAGAGAGAGAGACTAAGACAGAGAGAGAGAGAGAGACTAAGACAGAGAGAGAGAGACCAAGACAGAGAGAGAGAGACTAAGACACAGAGAGAGAGAGACCAAGACAGAGAGAGAGAGACCAAGACAGAGAGAGAGACTAAGACAGAGAGAGAGAGACTGGGACAGAGAGAGAGACTAAGGCAGAGAGAGAGACTAAGACAGAGAGAGAGAGAGACTAAGACAGACAGAGAGACCAAGACAGAGAGAGAGACCAAGACAGAGAGAGAGAGACCAAGACAGAGAGAGAGACCAAGACAGAGAGAGAGACTAAGACAGAGAGAGAGAGACCAAGACAGAGAGAGAGACCAAGACAGAGAGAGAGACTAAGACAGAGAGAGAGAGAGAGAGATCAAGACTGAGAGCGAGGTCGCTGGTTTTAATCCAAGCGTGATATCAGTGGAGGAGCAGCTACAAAAAAGTTTCAAAACGCTTCAAATTCAAACAGTGGATGAGCAGGCAAAGTTTCAAGAGTCGATCAGGAACAATCTCTGTGGACATAGTGATAGGAGGAGCCCAGGGAACGGAACGCCAGGACTCACCTGGGGGGGCTCACCTCTCTCTCTCTGCCTTGATCTCATTCTCCTGGTCCTGGTTTCGCTCTCTGTCCCAGTCTCTCTCTCTCTCTGTCTTAATCTCTCTCTCTGTCTTGGTCTCTCTCTCTGTCTTGGTCTCTCTCTCTCTGTCTTAGTCTCTCTCTCTCTGTCTTAGTCTCTCTCTCTCTGTCTTAGTCTCTCTCTCTCTGTCTTAGTCTCTCTCTCCCGGTCTCTGTCTCTCTACATTTTCCACCATCCTGCAACAACAACAACAGAGCCTGGTTGGTAATCCTCCACCCAGTGGGTGCAGTTCTCCAGCCTTCCTGCGTGTCTCTCTGTGACTCCCCTGTTCCCAGTGATTCCTTCGTCAAATACTTCGGTGTTAAGGGTGTTAATACGTGTTAAGGGGGCCTTCTTCTGAGCAGACCTCCAGCCACCGGGCTGAGGTGATCCGGTTATTTTCCTTCAACCGCAAGAGCACTTTTATTCTGTGTAGGAATAGCAAGGTGATAGCAAGCTGCTTCCTCAGTCCCAGAACGATATAATAATAATAATAATAATAATAATAACGATAATGATGATGATAAGATTGCAGCAAAAAATTCTGACTAATGCTAAGGGAACAACACACCCCATCATCACTCATGTGGCTTGCTACTTGGAGCGGCCGTCTTTACAGAGTTACCCTGGTGTGTAATGCTTACAATCTAATTTGCATCAGAGAACAAGAAGAGAAGGAAGGCCGACCGAGGAACCACTGGGAGCATCTGGTGCTACTGATTGCAATCCTCAACTCGATAAAATGTTCTCTAAATGTTTCATTGTTTCCTGGTCGGAGTGGCCCTGCCGCTGTTAGTTTTGAACCTCCCTCACCGAGGGAGAATGCATGGGCAGGGGATGCTGTTTGACACAGTGAGTGGGAGAGAGTCTTTCCTTTTAGGATAAGGGAGAATGCCTTTCCTGAAACTTTTTGTTTGTACTCACAATTTGATCTCTTAATCCCGGCTCGTAGCGTGTCTGCGGGGGGAGGCAGAGAGTGTCTCTCTCCATGGTGCTGAATCCGTAGCCCAGACTGCAGTGCGGAGTGTCAGTGTAATTGCCCGGCGCTGTCTATGCATATAGACGCTGTTTTTGTTTCCCAATCTCCCCCCAAAGATGCCTCGCTTGCACCTTATTCTGCAGCGGGTCAGGGTTCAGCTTCTAAGCTGCCTCGCCTGTGTAGCTCTAAAGGTGAGCGAACACGCCGCTGTCCAAAGTACTAACGGCCACAATCACGCCCTGGCTTTCACTCAAACTCTGGTTGGCCAGTTTACCCAGGCTCACAGTTAGTGTAGCGTATACCAGTTACTTTTCCCCTAGTAACCTACGTACTTCTGCTGATACCATTAAATGTATGTAACTGTGGAAAAATTGTTATACCCCAGGTTGCGAAAATTGTGTGTCAACTAAAAAGTGAAGACGAACTCTTGAGCGACGATGAAGATGTTGACGACTGAAGACAAGGGGAAGCATGTCTCACTCCCTGTGCCCACCCTTATTCTGTGAGCAACAAAGAGAAAGACACACGCCACGTACCACAACCCAGCGCAACGGACGCCTTCGCAGTCTGCTGCTAATTACTGTGACGGAGCTCATCACCGGCACGGTGACAGCGATGATGGGCGCTTGTCAAAAAACTCTCGAGTGCTTCTCGCGGCTTATCCGACCTGATGAGTATTAGACCTCACCTAATCTCCCCCTCAACAGGAAATGGTTTTAGCCACGGTGAAATCCTTCTCACTTGAACGCAAGGCAGCGGGCCTTGAGTGACAGGCGTGTCTGACTGCACTTAGATGGAGTCTGCCCCCGAGCTCACCAGTCTTACATCACTCCCCCCCTCCCCCCCCCCCCCCCCCAGTCATGCCTTGGTAACCATCGCCATGGAGACGCTTCAGGTGTCGTGCCGTTTCCCTGGCAACAACATTGTCTCTCCACCCTGAAATTGCCTTTTCGTTGAGTTCCTCCAAAACGACTCCCACACCTCCACCATTGTGTAGCTTATATTAAATATTCAGGCTTGCATAGAGCTGAATTAACTCTTGTAAACGTTGTGAAGGTCTAAATCTGCACTTGGAAAAAGTTTTCCAAGTGCTATTTATTATGTCTCTGTCGTGACAAGTACCTGCACTGTGTGTGTGTGTGTGTGTGGGGGGGGGGAGGGGGGGTTGTGCGTGCACCCTTGTGTGTGTGCGAGCATCCATGTGTGTGTGCTTGTGTTTGTGCGTGTGTTTGTTTGTGTGTGTGTGTGTGTGTGTGTGTGTGTGTGTGTGTGTGTGTGTGTGTGTGTGTGTGTGTGTGTGTGTGTGTGTGTGTGTGTGTGTGTGTGTGTGTGTGTGTGTGTGTGCGCGCGTTCACTCATATGTCCATATGATTCTATTGTGCGTCGTGAGTGTAGGCCTGGGGGTCATGGCTGATAAGCGGAACACAGCGCAGCGCACAGCGGGAGATAAGACTGCATAAAGAGGAGACGAGCCTGCAGACTGGAGACGGAAGACACCCAGCCGCTCCATTTATCCCGACGAAATAAAGCGGATCCAAAGCTCTTGGTCATTTACCCCACATGATGCCTCCTCCTCTCCTTTTAAATCACACGGTTCTTCTCCGTATTCCACATCCTGCAACAGCTGGGAGTTTGAATGAATGAACGTAACGCGAGGGAGGGGAGGGAGGAGGGAGAGGGGGGCGTCGTTCTGTTTATAGATTTACACCATCTCCCCAGACGGGCCGCAGCCTGCGCGAATCCTCGTCGTGAAACGTTTCCCCTGTCACAACGATCCCGTCGACGGAGGGGCCCCCTCGGCTTCCCAGGAGGCTCCGGGGACACGTTGCTCATCACGACGCGCTCCTCGGTCCTCGCTCCGCGGCGTGCCGGTTGTAGCCGTCACGAGGTGCGAAGACGCGTCGCCACCGCGAGACGTGTCTAACCCGTGTCGAGACAAGGTTGCGACAACGCTGTGAGGCGCCCGGAAATGATTTGTAGCGCACAGAAAGCGGGAGGAAGCGTTCCTCCTCAACCGGCGCCTCTGGAGGCCTTCACTGCTCGCTCTGCAAACAGCACGGATTGGTTCAGGAATGCTGGCAGAGGTACAGAGCGTCGACGCTTATCCCCGCGTTAAGCACCGATTTTACTTTCACTTTCAGTTTATAATCACTGAGGAAAATATTTTCGTTATTATAAATATATATATATATATAAATGTATAAATATACCCTCTACCCTCGTTGGCGAAGTGCCGTTGAAGATAAACAAAAGGAGGGGTTTTGTCAGCAAGGAGATTGCTGTTTCCCCCCCCTGTTAAATATATATTAATATTTTGAACGTTATTAAAATGTGTTTTGCACAGAGTTTGTTGGACCATGTGTTTCAAATTGTATCACTCTTTAAATGTACGTTATCAGCCAGTGGCTACTAACTCTTGAAATGTACATTATCAGCCCCATGGCTTTTGGCCTAACTCTTTGAATGTGCATTATCTGCCTAATGGCTATTGGCTATTGTGGACCCCCCCAACAGTGGGCCAGCCTCTACCAACACATCTCCACGGGTGCAACACCAGTCACTCAAACCAACGAAAACACATCCACTCGTCAACAGGCCAAATCAGCAGGCGTCACATACATGTCCTGTGATTGCGTGTCGCTTGCCACATTAGATCCAGGGAGGCCGCGGTACGCCCTGCCAGCTCGCATTAATCTCAATCCCTGGCTGCTCATCTGAAGGAGAGGTGTGGTAATGCCGTCCTTATGAGTAAACGGGTCCCGTGCTTTTCTCTGACCACGCTCGTTTCTAAACACATCACCAAACACGTGATCGGCCGTGGCGGCCGGCGTTCACGGTCGCGGTCTGCGGTTTGTGGTGCGGCGTCGCCGGATCGAGGTGAAGGCTTTTAGTTTGAATAAAAATGGTTATCTGTCCCGTTGCTCCTGAGAGTCTGATTGTAAGGGTCGTGTCGGGATGCAGATGGTGGCCACGTCGAGAGGGTCACGTCTCCGCGCGGCGTGGTTTGGCGCACTCCGACGCTCTCTCAGCGTGGCTGATCCGCCCGAGAGAGAGCAGTGAAGGCCGGAGCACGACGGCGGCGTGTGTACTCTTCATTGAGCTTGAATTATCGACGTATTGAACCCTCCATTATACCGTAACGTGGTCACACTCCGTCACCCTCTGAGTCGTCTCCCTAACCACGGCTCCCTGCTCTCTCCTGCCGTGACATCGCACGGCGTGCGCGCCGTAGGCCTACGTTCACAATTGACAACGGTGACAGGTCTGATGTTTCTATTCGTAAAAATACGGTAATTGCCTGGCGGGCTTAAGCGGATTATTGACAGATGGCCGGTTATACGTGGAACACGGGGCTGCCAGAAAGACAGTGGTGTCCCGCGGTGGAGTCGTGGCACGGCGGCGCAGACCAAACAGAGCCACAGGCTGCTGCACACCGCGCTTCTGTGGTTGATCTACAACGGGAAAGACAGCTACATTTCTGAATGGCAAATTGGCCCGATTGGTGAATGCCACCGCAAGGCGTTTCAATGGGTTCAGAAGAGCTCGTTTTATGACAACGATGCTGTGTTGTACAAGCAATAAACATCTAATTGTACAATGATAGGATGAGGGATTAGGACAGGACAGGTTAGTATTGTTGTCAAATGAGGTCACTTCCCTCTCGGCTTGGTGAATTGTCATTCTCTGGCCTGATGAGACTGTCCATCCTTCAAACAATAATGTTTTCACTTCCCTTTCAGTACAAAGATTGTGTTTTAATAGAAAACAATGATTGTTTGTGTTTAATTGCCAATTGCCAACAAAGTTTCAGACTATTATACAGAGAAACGAAAAACTGCGATTTCAGCCGGTTGGAATAGAAAAGAAAATATATATATATTTTATATATATATATATATATAACATACATTGGGTCTGCTTTTTTTTGTCAATAATCCAAAGAGCTTAAGAAAGCATTCATCACACAGGTCTTGTAACGAGATCCAAAGCTCCGGCTCTAGCCCCCTCTCCGCCTGACGTCCGGTCTGGTTAACACTCAAACCAGCCCCCATTACTCTCAGCCCTGGTCCATGACATCACGGATACGACCACTAGCCAGACCTTTTCCCTATACTGGTGTTGTAGTGAGGAAGTGAGGGGGGAGGGGAGAGGAGGAGGAGGAGGAGGGAGGGAGGGAGGGAGGGAGGGAGGAGGGGGAGGGCGACAAGACTGTAGGCAAGAGGAAACCAGATCTGAGGACCGTCAAAACCATTAATTGTGTTTTCCGATGTGAGTCTCCTTCCTGAAAGCGAGATGCACTATGCCCCCCCCACCCCCCCCGGGTACTGCGAGGAGTCATGAAGTGTTGTAGTAGGAGAGGGGGAAGAGGAGGAGGGGGTGGGTGGAGGGAGGGAGAGGAGGAGGAGGAGGAGGGGGTGGGAGGAGGGAGGAGGAGGATGAAGACGAGGAGGATGGGGTGGGAGGAGGGAGGAGGAGGATGAAGACGAGGAGGATGAGGGAGAGGAGGAGGGAGAGGAGGAGGATGATGAAGAGGAGGAGGAGGAGGGAGAGGAGGAGGATGATGATGAGGAAGAGGAGGAGGGAGAGGAGGAGGAGGATGATGAAGAGGAGGAGGAGGATGATGATGAGGAGGAGGGGGAGGAGGAGGATGATGAGGAAGAGGAGGAGGGAGAGGAGGAAGAGGAGGCGGAAGAGGAGGCTGCAGGGATGAGAGGAGGGCAGTGGAGTGTCCCCTGGGGCTGCGTGGGGAGTATTAGGTTTTACGTAAGCTCCTTTGTCGAGAGGTTTACCACTCGTCAATGCTTTGGTGTTTTTTTTTTCCTTCTCCTGTTGTCTCCTGTAAGCGGAGCTGCTTTTCTATTCTCATCACTTCCTGTTCGTCAGAGAGAAACATGCATGGCTTGGCCCTGTACTACATCACACACACACACTCACAGTGCTACAAACCCCACAGCTAGCCTGGGATCTCACTCACGTTAATGAATACATTGCTGCTAAATAAATTAACATAAATGACTACTTTGTCTCATGACACACACTCTGTTTATGTTCTCTCTCTCTCTCTCTGTCTCTCTTTTGCTCTCTCTCTCTATCTCTCTCGCTCATGGCATGGGAGACACTGACATTACTTGGGCATGTGTATATGCATTTGTGCCTGTGTGTGTATGTGTGTGTGTTTAAAGATTCCGCAGAGTAGAGAGACGGGAAGCCTACATAGGTGTGTGTCTGTGTGTGGTTATGTGTGAGCCTGCATGTGTGTATGTTTTTAAGGATGCTTCCCTATAGGCAATGTGTGTCTATGTCACGGTATATAGGTTGAAACTGGTGTGTGTGTGTGTGTGCGTGTATATATGTGTGTGTGTGTGTGTGTGTGTGTGTGTGTGTGTGTGTGTGTGTGTGTGTGTGTGTGCGTGTATATACGTGTGTGTGTGTGTGTGTGTGCATGTATATATGTGTGTGTGTGTGCACATGTGTGTGTGTCTGTGCGTGTGTGTGCGCATGTGTGTGTGTGTGTGTGTGTGTGTGAGTGTGTGTATATGTGAGTGCGTGCGTGTCTGTACGTGCGTGCGCGCGTGTGCGTGTGTGTGTGTGTGTGTGTCATGGTATGGAGGGGAAAGCAGCGTGGGTGAGTGTCAGCCCGAGTTACCCCCTGCTGGTCTCATTCTGTTGTCGCCCACTCACCACGGCCCTCCTGACATAACATTAGCAGTCACATGCCCCTGGGCGGCCGAGCTCCCTCATCTCACATCACTATCTCCTTATCACCGTCTCCTCACCGTTGAACCCACTGATTTTAGCTCTGTGTGTCGTCCGCAGTTGTGCGGTGGCGACGCTGTTGCGTCACTGTTTTGGCGCGTCGGGGAGGGGAGTCGATTCAGAATAGCGGACCGCCGGAATCAAACGCAAAGACTGTAAAGAGGTTAGTAAAAATGGAGGCTGTCCTCGTGAACGAGGGGGTGTAAGCGGGAGGTTGGGCGGTCCATCCATCGTGATTTATCGCCGTGAGTCATTCTTACAAACGTTCAAACACTATTATGATTAAGCAACGTGAAATGTCACGCAGCGTGACGAATAGTATTTGCTCCACACGTGCCGTAGCTCGATGGCAGAGATATGAAGGCGCACGGAATGAAATAAACACAAACAGCTCCCGCGCGCTCGTGTTTTTATGGGTGTTATAAGTGTCTGCGATCCTTCTCCCTGTACACGTTGCACATATTGCACCTCTTTGCACAGCCTGTAGTGGCAGCTGGTACGTTGGGGCTACGGCGTACTAAACAAAGGTGAGACCAAAGCATTTGTATTGATCACTCTCCTAAGTAGTCAAAGCCACTTAAGCAGCAGTCTTAACATCCTCGTGTAATTTCCTTCTGTCGCTTTTAGCTGCGTTTGCTCTTCACTGGCGACCTTTTCCTAAGTGATTTGATTAGCAATCACAACCCAAACATTGCGATGGGACTCGTGTCCCCGCGAAAACTCCTCCTCCGATAGCAGGTTCGTGTCCAGAGTGTGCCAGCCCACTCGCGAAACGGGGTCCCGGTTGATGTCTGCCTGCCTTATGAATATGTATGCATATAGGTGCCCATATGCGCCTTGTTATGTAAAACCCGCAACACATGACAGGAGTGCCTTTGGCGTTTGCATCCCAAGCTGCTCTGTCACGATGTCTTTGCAATGTTCCACAAAGGGTTCAGGCAAAGGACCCGCACCCATCTACAGCGTGTACAGCTGTGGCTGTGCACGGGGCCCACAGACGCTATCGCACACGTGTCTGCACAGATTGCCCTAATGAGAGGCTAGGGCAGGGAGGCAGGGCCCTGCGTGTCCCCCCGCTCAGACAGGACAGCTACCCTCGTTGGCAAAGTGCCGTCGAAGATAAACAAAAGGAGGGGTTTTGTCAGCGAGGAGATTGCTGTTTTCCCCCCCGTCGATCTGTACGTGAAGGGGCTAAATGTTATCATTTTGGTAACGAATCACCCGAGCCTCCCTGCCAAGGCGGCTGTGTAATTTGCTCGCTGGTTCTCTGCTACTATCTGCTCGCAGACATCTGGGCTTCTATATGTAATGGTGTGCGCTTGGCTACGTTGGGTTTTTTTGCGCGCGTGCATTTTTTTGTCAGGTATAACACGTTTATTTTTTACCCTAAAAAAAGCAGCGGTGGAATTTTTTCAATATAGGAGCCGTTATTGTCTAAGATAAACAATAATGTATGTTCCACCCCAGCATGGTATAATTAATATAATTCTATTCCACATCCTGCAACCA
Source organism: Micromesistius poutassou (assembly GCF_964030765.1). Taxonomy (NCBI): domain Eukaryota; kingdom Metazoa; phylum Chordata; class Actinopteri; order Gadiformes; family Gadidae; genus Micromesistius; species Micromesistius poutassou. The sequence goes on along the minus strand of NW_028178456.1, from coordinate 12,288 downwards.
CTTTGTGGTATTGTGTAAAATGTCCCATTGTTATCGTGATGGTGTCTTATTTTCATGCTGATTAGCCCTCCCTATGGATCAGTGAGAAAAAACAATAACGAATGGTCGTCACAACCAAGCAGACATTCTCTTTGTTTACGTTGCATTTCTGGAACTTGGCCACTTTACACTTTTAGAATTGATAGTGTTTATACCATCTCTTTGTTGCTTGCCCTATTTGTTGTTGTTTGTTCTGTTTGTCTTGTCTTCTCCTTACTTTTAGCATTTCATTTAGCATTTATCCTTAGCGTCTACTTTTGTTAGTATTAGTACTTTGTATTCTTATTGTATTGGATCTCATTTCTTTTTATCCTGTGTTTTTTCCCATTGCTGCCGGCCTATTGTAACAAACTAATTTCTCCTGCGGGGGATGAATAAAGCTGCAGTCGTATCGTATAAGACATCAAACAGAGAGACCTGCAGAGACACACTTAGTGTGCAAACTGCACACTGGAGGAACCTTGAGGAAATGCCCACTTTGTTGCAACATCTACAAAGGAATCACTTGACCCTTTCGCTCCATAAAGATAGTTTGAATGAAACCGGAGCTGAACCATACGTTGCCACAAAGTGCTGTAACTTTCAAACAAACCGACAACCGAAGCAAGGTCGTTGGTAATGCTTGACATTCACCCACTGAACACATCCGGGGGGGCTTATCCAATCATTTTCTCTGCTCGGAGATGAAAGGGGAGTTTGTCCTGGAGCTACACTTATAGGTTAGGCTCCTAACCTTTAGTAATATCAACATCATTTAAAATGTATGCAGACTCCGTCCGTCCTGCTGGAACTAGGCACCAGGGCACTACTTTAACACTCGTGTTTACTCATACACAAGGTGTGTACTCATGCCATCTGCAGAATGGAAATTTTTACTAGAGGAGGATCCGTGTGTGTGTGTGTGTGTGTGTGTGTGTGTGTGTGTGTGTGTGTGTGTGTGTGTGTGTGTGTGTGTGTGTGTGTGTGTGTGTGTGTGTGTGTGTGTGTGTGTGTGTATATGAGTGGAATGGGTGATTTATATCCATTTGCATTAAAGGGGTGGCGTTGTACATCAAGATGTCTAAAGTTTATGTTAGTCAGAGATACACCGCTAATGGAAAGGGGTTTAGGGTTCCCTCGTTCTGAATCCTCCGGTGAAATGCATTAGCGAGAGTAATCAGTTTAAAGGCTATGGTATGGATTATCCCCTAATGTGTTTTACCAGCACAAAATGTTAATACGTGGTTGTATATTATCCGAGGTTCGAAATCACTAACGGCTCAAACCGTTCATGTTCATTATAGTCCCCCATCAGGTGGCTCGATCGCCTGGTCACGTGTAGCAGTGGAATACGATAATCTAAATGAAGGCGCGTTGACTGTCGAAAAAGAATTATGACATAACCAATGCGAGGTATCTGCTCCATTGTGATCCCGGGCAAATCTCCAGAGATCAAGTCTCTGACAGATTATTTATACAAAAGGCAATGGAACAAACAGCAGAGTTATGGCGTAACGATTGACGTCCCTGCATGCAAATAATAGAATAACCATTCAAAAGACGCGCGTACAGTTCAATCAGTCTCATTGACATCATTGAATGCTCTAGCGAATTAAAATGAGGGAGGCAAGAGACAGACTTCATTTGAAGGAGAGTCCCACAGGGCAGGCCCAGGGCTGTTGACATCTTGTGCGTTATCGGATGAGTTTGCTATGCACATACAGTTTTGTTGAATAATGCATTTGGAAAACCTGAGCAACATGACAATCTGTATGCGTGTTTGCATGTAAAAATGATCAGAGAAAGAAAACTTGGGAGAAGGAATGGGATTTAATTGGGTCGAGTCGAAGTGAATAAACAAGTTAACAAAATGATTAAGCTGTAAAAAAAGTGATGCTGGATACTTTTGGACATTGAATAACTAAATCAATCATGCATACTTTGTTGGATAATTGAATAATAGGGACGCGGCAGAGTCTATCTTTTCCTTTCGTGGTGTCTTTAAAATCAGCAACTCCAAAAAAAATGCAGCATATCAAAGAGTCATTAATTCAATTAAAGTCTGAATAGATAACATTCATTGAGCTCAGCAGACATCCAGCCAGGGCACCAACCTACTGTTTTCCACCGAGTTCAAAAAAACGATAAGCTTGGCAGATGAAAGTCACTGTGATGATGTGATAAGGCGAGGGATTTCATTTTGACGTGCGGCCGTTCCTCTGTACGCCTGCAGGATCTCAACCAATGGGTTTGTTGATTTCTCTATTGGTAGAATCCTGCACAACTTTGGACAACAGAAGTTTACAGAATATATATATATATATATATATATATATATATATATATATATATATATACCGAACGAATGCAACACTATATGCTATCAATCTTATCTTATTGTGATGAATGAGTTCTAAAAAACAAAGAGCTGAGCTGGTCCTGCTCCCAGTCCTCTACGGCCCACACACCCCCAGAACGCAGAACGCAGAGCTCTGAGGCCCAGAGACACAGAGAACCAGAGAGAACCAGAGAGAACCAGAGAACCAGAGAGAACCAGAGAACCAGAGACACACAGAGAGAACCAGAGAACCAGAGAACCAGAGAGAACCAGAGAGAACCAGAGAGACACAGAGAGAACCAGAGAGAACCAGAGACACAGAGAACCAGAGAGAACCAGAGAGAACCAGAGAGAACCAGAGACACAGAGAACCAGAGAACCACAGAGAACCAGAGAACCAGAGAGACACAGAGAACCAGAGACACAGAGAACCAGAGACACAGAGAACCAGAGAGAACCAGAGACACACAGAGAACCAGAGACACAGAGAACCAGAGAGAACCAGAGAGAACCAGAGACACACAGAGAACCAGAGAGAACCAGAGAGAACCAGAGACACAGAGAACCAGAGACACAGAGAACCAGAGACACACAGAGAACCAGAGAGAACCAGAGAGAACCAGAGACACAGAGAACCAGAGAGAACCAGAGACACACAGAGAACCAGAGACACAGAGAACCAGAGAGAACCAGAGAGAACCAGAGACACACAGAGAACCAGAGAGAACCAGAGAGAACCAGAGACACAGAGAACCAGAGACACAGAGAACCAGAGACACACAGAGAACCAGAGAGAACCAGAGAGAACCAGAGACACACAGAGAACCAGAGACACAGAGAACCAGAGACACAGAGAACCAGAGACACAGAGAACCAGAGAGAACCAGAGAGAACCAGAGACACAGAGAACCAGAGAGAACCAGAGACACACAGAGAACCAGAGAACCAGGGGGGGGGCTCAGGTATTAGGACTAGACAGCTCAACGAGGAGAACCCAGCCTGAACTGAGCGTTCCTGGTCCGGTCCCGCCGCCGTTATTCCAGCTGCGAGCGTCGCTGAGCGAGATGACTCACTCCACACTCTCAGTGTGTGTGTGTGTGTGTGTGTGTGTGTGTGTGTGTGTGTGTGCGTGTGCGTGTGCGGGCGCGTGTACAGGACCCGGGACAACAACATTTCAAGGTACCGGGCACACTGGAGGTGAACAGTCAACCGTGGCTGGTCAGAATAGACCCCAGCGCCGGTGGGGGGGGGGGGATGGACCCCTGTACAGCGGGGTCCTAATAGCCTGTACCCGGCCTCCAGCGCGTCAGAGGGGCAGAGACCTGGCCGTCGCCAAGGCTTTATTGTCCACCTGGATAAGTTGTATTGTTATGTAACGCGGTCGCCAGATGCTCAGCTGTCAGAGAGCGGGAGGACTCAAAGCGACGAGAGGTCAACACCGTGGTGGAGGTGGCAGTCTCTGGGAAGTCTCTCTCGCTCTCGCTCTCCCGTTCGCTCACTCTCTCTCTCTCTCTGGGTCTGGATCTGGGTTGTTATTTGTAGTATATTTTTTCCGTTTTGCAGGTCTGTGTGTTTGTTGTTAATATATAGTGCACGTGTTAATTATGCATTCAGAATTAGTTCCGTTGTTTGTGGAGAAAACTAGCATGGGAGTGTATTTTAGTAGAGGTCCATGATTATATATTTTGCCTGGTGGATAATTAAACTATTTCTGTCATACAAATGAAGCGCCGGGTTTAATTACAATGCAGAGGGGAAATCCTCCAAAGATGAATCATAATTTGAGACACACACGCCCTCGGTTCCTCTCCCTTCATCGTCGTGATGGCGCTCGATGCCGTTCGATTCCCACAAGGTCCCGGTAATCAAGGCTGGTCCACTTTTACCTGAAGGGGCGAGAAAGCTCTGCAAATCCTAGGGACGACACCTGGACGAACACAGGAGAGCGACAGATTTGTCTCCGAGGTTCAGAAGGGGAAGACCTTGGCGCCAAGAAAGAGTACTGGGCTTTGTGCAGCGTCTTTGTTGGGAACGGGCTAACCCAGCACTTGTGAAAAGAAGCGCTTGGCACTGGTTTCTGTGAACATCTTTACTGTGCCGCCGACGGTGATATATTGTTGTTTCTCTTTCTTCTGACAAATGGACGGTAAGACGCTTCGGATAAAAGCGTCAGCTCAATGCCCTGAATGTAAAAAGACCTTCACCGAGGTGAAATAAAGTGTGCCCATTGAAAACAAAAACAAATTGCTTCCTGACCTCATGAAGTGCTTGGGAGTCTGGTGTTGCAGTCTTCACTAGTGCATAAATAAGCACTATGGTGAAAGCTGTGTTGAAAACACAACCCAGTGTGTGTGTCTGTCTGACTGTATGTCTGTCTGGCATACTTGGTCAGGCACAATGCACCAAATTGCACCTCTTTCCAACAACTTGTATTGATCCTTTGCAAGCGAACCCATCTCTGTTCCCCTCCCAGAGTTCCAGTGTCAGAGTGAACCCTGGATAAGTCACCGGCAGACGGACAGAATGGCGACTGAAAACACGGCAGAGAAACGGTTGAGTCTACCTCGCCCAAGTGGACTAGCACTGTCGGACAGAGACAGGTGGCAACATTCACCACCACAACACAATCCATCGCCAAACCACGCACGCACGCACATACATACTCAACCACACGCACGCACGCACACTCGACCACATACATACTCAACCACACACACACACTCGAACACACACACACACACACTCGAACACACACACACTCAACCAAACACACACACACACACACACACACACACACACACACACACACTCAACCATACACACACACTCGAACACACACACACACACACACACACTAGAACACACACACACTCAACCAAACACACACACACACTCACATTCAACCAAACACACATACACACATTCAACCCCCCCCCCCCCCCCCCCCCCCCCCCACACACACACACACACACATTAAACCTAACACACACACACACACACACACACACACACACACACACACACACACACACACACACACACACACACATTAAACCTAACACACACACACACACACAATTCTTCACATTTGCCCATTCAACCAACACAATATAAACAGGAAATAGGACCCCCTGGACCGGGCATGTGCCAGTGAAAACTGGCATTTCAAGTGATGGCCTACAGCATATGTGGTGAGGGGAAGGCTAGGCAGGGGGAGGGGGGGGGGTGGGTGGGAGAGGCTGTCCAGAAAAGGACCATCTGTTGCTGTCACACTCCCCCCCTCTCCCTGTCTCCCCCTCACCCCTTCTGTTCACCCACCATAGCATCCTCTCCCCTTCTGGACCCAACCTGAGCCACGCAAACCCTAAGGCTGCACAGCTCTCCGCTCTCTCCGCTCCCAATCCCAGGGCTCCGCCGGTACTGCCTTACCCTCTGGGGGGGGGGGGGGGACCACCACAACCTGTCCTTTGGCACCATGCCCGACCCCCGAACTGCTCACCGCACCTCAAATCACCGTGGTCGTCTCTGGTACAAGTGTCTGTCCAGTAACACCTCGCGATGGGAGTGGTGGGGCTCGGCGCGCTGATGTGTAAGCGATGTGGACGGGGGGGCTGCTCTGTGTCACAGCAGCTGATAGCAGGGAGTCCACTCTTCTTTTTAAAGAGGCCGTACATTAGTAGCCCTGCAGACGTCAGCAGGTTTGCCGTGTCTGTAATTACAGGTTTGTGGGGAGCAGATTATTCCAAGATAGAAGTGTAAATAACGGCGGAACTTGGCGATAATTGCCAGAGCACTGGAAGCGAGGAATTGATAGCACTGGTCCACACCGCGGGGCTCCACTCACGTTGCTCTCCGGGGGGGGGGGGTGCTGTGTGCATACGCAGCACGTATGTTTGCCTTCTTTTTTGTCTGTGTGTGTGCGCACGCTGGTGTGTGTGTGCGTGCGTGCGTGCAGGTGTGCATATGTGTGCGTGCATCTGTGATTGCGTGCGTGCGTATGTGTGCGTGCATGTGTGTGTGTATGTGTGTGTACGTGCGTGCGTGCTTCTGTATGTGTGTGTGTGCGTGTGTGCGTATGTGTGTGCGTGCGTGTGTGTGTGTCCACACCAGCGCAGATGATGCAGAAGGAGAGGATGATCAGGAGTGTGTGTGTATTGTGCTGGAGCAGCTTCAGGTAAATCACAGTGAGACCGCGTTTATCAGCGCTGATGGAGCGTAATTACGCTGTTGTCCTAACGACATATTTCCCAACTGGAAGCATAATCGCTCGCACATAAACTTTTATTCTGCAGTCATGAGGATAGGTGCCCTATAGCTTTGCTTGTGCTAATAAACATCACATCATTCATGTGAATTGGTCTGGTGTGTGTGTGTGTGTGTGTGTGTGTGTGTGTGTGTGTGTGTGTGTGTGTGTGTGTGTGTGTGTGTGTGTGTGTGTGTGTGTGTGTGTGTGTGTGTTGTGTGTTAATTACAGGTCATTGTGTGTATCAACTTGGATTCATCATTGTAATATTAGATTTGTCTGAGCTTCTCGTGTGTGTGTGTGTGTGTGTGTGTGTGTGTGTGTGTGTGTGTGTGTGTGTGTGTGTGTGTGTGTGTGTGTGTGTGTGTGTGTGTGTGTGTGTGTGTGTGTGTGTGTGTGTGTGTGTGTGTGCATGCGTGTATATGTGCTTGGATCCAGGCTTAGACCCATTCCACCAGGAGTTCCCTGTTCTTGTTTAATATTGCTGGCTCATCTGTTGTGGAGGACACAGAGTGTACAGCCAGCCTGTCCTCACTGCCACTGGACCTATAACAGTAGACCAGTAACACTGGAGAAGATACACTCGGTTTGAGAGTGGGTGTTGCTTACAAATCCACAGATCTGAGACTCTGTGTGGGGGGGGAATGGCCTTTTACGCTGAACGCATAAAAATCCCAAAAAACGTCTTGGAATAAAACCGAATTGATGACCTGACACAGTTCTACTGTAAACGCTTGCTTCCTCCCAACGTGATGAGGCAGATTTTTCGGACGTTGATATTATCGCACACACACACATTCAGCAGTCCAGCCCAGACGTTGAAATCAGTTTCAATTCGTACGTGAGAGAGGAACACTGATCCAAACGAACCGGATTCTGAGTGCCATTTGCGAGCAAAAGTGCTGTGATTAAATGGAAGGCTAATTATTATTGTGGCAGCCCACTCTGCTCCCCATTAGGCCGGCCGGCATTCATTTCATAATGCCGTTCAGAGTGACACGTTAGCCAAAAGAATAACTTAGTCCCATTAAACAAAGCAGCGACCGCCTGTCACTCAGGAGGAGGGACCAAATGTCCGGCGGGCGGGCCAGGGCGGTGCAGCTCGCCCGCATTTCAAAACCCCGTCTCAATTATCGCTCCGCCTTCATCCCCTGTTTTTCTTTAATTTTTTTTTTTTTACCACTGTACGTTCTGGAAGAAACGCCCGCCGCAGCCGTACGGCGGTTATCCTGCTGATGCCAAAGTGAGCGCGGCGGCGCCGGCTTCATCTCGCCGTGCGCATTGTGCTAACTGTTATCTACCGTCTGCAGCCCTGAGAGGCGGGAGTCACTAGTAAACAGGAAGTGGCGATATGCTGACAGAGGCGCGCGCGTAATGCTGCTGCTGCCTCAGAGTGCTCAGGTGAAGCTCGAAGCTCATTTTCATGATAATCACGTGTGTGTGCGTGTGTGTGTGTGGGTTGGCTTGAGGGTGTGTGTGTGTGTGTGTGTGTGTGTGTGTGTGTGTGTGTGTGTGTGTGTGTGTGTGTGTGTGTGTGTGTGTGTGTGTGTGTGTGTGTGTGTGTGTGTGTGTGTGTGTTGGTGCTGGTGCTGGTGCATGTGTGTGCGTGTGTGTGTGTGTGTGTGTTTGTGAGTCGGTGCTGGTGTGTGTGTGTGTGTGTATGTGTGTGTCGGTGCTGATGCACGTGTGTGTGTGTGTGTGTGTTTAATGGCCTGTAGTGAGGCTTGAGTCATTGAGAAGCAACAGCAGAGCAGAGCCATCCTAGCTAGAGCCAGAAGGCTCATATGCCTCTCTCAAATCCTCCCTGTTCAATTTCTTCTTGTTGGGTCATGTCAACACGTTGAGTCACCACAACACACAATGCTATTTCATTTGTAACCGGCTATCTAGAAATACTTCAGCGGATCAAAGTGAGCTAAAGCGGTTTTATCACGTTATTTTTTTAAAGCCACATTCATTCGGATTTCCCTCCATAAAAAAAAAATCCCATGTACCAAAGCAGGGCTGCGTTCCAAACGTCCCTACTAGTCGCCTCGGCGAGTTACCAGCTACTGTACAGCGCCCACTCACTGCCCCTCGGCCGTGACTCTGGGCTCCTAGTCTCTCTCATCCCACGTCCAGGCTCTGCATTCTGGCTCACTGCACCGTCTCCTCCTCTGCACCCCCTAACCCACCCCCACCTACTGCTCTGCTGCTGACTGGAAGTAGGCTCCCTCCAAACCCGTCTCTCCAGACGGGCAGAGGCAGACAGACACGTGCAGACGCGTGACTCGAGTTGTTTCGCGACCGTGCCGCGCCGCGCTCTCTTCCCCTCTGTTGCCTTTCACCGCACACTTTCACCACACTAATCCTGTGAAAAGGTTCTTTGAAATGCGACGTGATTGTGGTGACATTCAAAAAAGACGCGGTGCGAGTATTTAGTTACCTGACATTTGAGTCAATAATGCTATCTTGATGAGTTCCTCATTGGAGGAGTGAGCTGCAGGAGGTACACTTTTATGTCTAACTGCAAGATCTGGCAGGTCACAGTGAGGAGGAGTTTATCTGCAATGCAGCAGATGGGGAGGATTTCCTGAAGACGCCGGACGTTGCCAGGTTCAGTCACACCCACACCGTGAACCTTAGCCCGGACGGTTTTCACCACCAGCCATACGCAGAGATCTGTCACCGCAGCCAGAACAAGGAGAAGCTCTGAATAGCGTACTGCCATGAAAGCCTGTAACTTATTGCTTGTTTCTGTGTTCATCAATTGGACATGATCTCCCCATGCCTGTGATGTCAGTGCCATCTGCATAATTCCAACACACACACGCTCACACTATTGCTTGGGTTTGAAGGACCTACATACATTTTACCCAATTGCCGATTGTATCGATGGTTTTTCCTTCAACAAGGTACATGTACATTGAAGCGAAGCAGTGTGTGGTTTGAGCGTATCTCCTCTTTATGTTTCCCTTTGTCTACACACTGGGTAGAAAAATCCTCAAAGACACTTGAAGATTACTAGGAGTGGGTAATCCATCCTTACAACCACCTGTTAAAGGGGACATGTTATACCAGCAGGTGTGAGTGTGATTAGCCGTTACAAGCCGTTTTGAAAATGTGCCGCTTCTGAGATCACAGGTGGGCGTGTCCACCCAGATGTGTGCTGGAAAGATCAGTCTACCAGCCTACCCAGTGGACTGTAGCAAACGTTGCTCATCTATCCAGCATACATCACAGGTGGACACGCCCACCTGTGATGTCAGAAGCGGACATCACACGTTTTACATTCAAAATACATGTCTTAATCGTTGACAATTTTAAATGTGTACCTCAAAAACTGTTGTTTGCTTTCCAAGTTAATGAGTTGTGATGTTCAAACTAATTGCCCCTAGTGGGATTAAGTTGTTGTATTGTATTGTATTGTATTGTACAAAATAAAAAGTAAAAAGTGATTGTTGGTAATTAGTATAAGTAGCCTATTGAGTAGAAGGAATACTCCACAACTATAAACTATACATTTATTGATATACAGTAAAAGAACACACACACACACACTCTCTCTCTCTCTCTCTCTCTCTCTCTCTCTCTCTCTCTCTCTCTCTCTCTCTCTCTCTCTCTCTCGCACTCACACAGATGTGTGTGTGCCAAGTAGTTTGATGTAAATCTTCTGCTTGAATGACACACAGGGGAAATGAAACTGGCATCTTTTAAAAAATGCTATCATATTATTTTCTAGGGCTTTAATGCACGATCGGAATGACGAGATGAATAGATCCGGGGCAATGTTTTTATTGTTATGTTTAATGTTTGTTCGTATTCATCTGTTAGATTCTAGAGTTATTAAAAAAACATCCAGAGCTGTGGACTCTTGAATCACCCCTGCTGAGGACAACCTAAAGCATACAACGGATATTGGAGTCGCTGTAGAAAAACAACTGGAAATCGTGACAACAAGCCCTCGGATCAGAGAATGGTCCCCGTCTCTGTATTATCACTACTGGCAGTGCCAACAGTTCCAGTACGTCACATCATGTCACAGTGCTTCTAAATCAACAACCCCCTAGTTTATAAAGGTGTGGAAGGCTTTCTGCTCAGCAGTAGACCTCTGAAGAACAAGTCCCGCCTCCTCCGAGGCTCCCGGTTCCCTCGGTCAAACGTCTACGGGGAATAACATGGGGTTATTGAACGATCGTACATAGCAAACTCTGTAGGCGGCGGAGAAGTAAAAGCTGCGTCATGTTTTGAACTACACACATTTTCCATCTAGTTTCGATTGGCTTTTTGGATTGTCTGTGTCGTTAAAAGTAGTAAACGATGCTATTTTAACGGCCCCCACAATCCAAAAAGCCAGTCGAAACTAGATGGAAAATAAGAACCGAGAGAACAGTCTGATTCTGAGAGATTTACAGTCGATGCCAGTGATAGGTGATAGAATTGGAAGGGGGCAAAAGCGAAACCTGAACTATAGAGATACAAGCATGTACTCCTTCACAGTTTGGTGTCCATGAGCTACGTCAAATCAACTCCTCGCTCACAAGAACCTGAGGAGAGAGAACAGGGATGCTCTAACTTTACAACCTGGATCTAATTGAAATGGAAATGGCGTTGGACAAACCACTGAAACCTCTCTGAGAAAAACATGTGAGCAGGCGGTGGAAGGTCCACCTGTGTGTAAAGAGACCTCACAGGATGGCAGAGGAAGCTCCACAGAAGCTGCTTCAGGCAGATATTGGCTTTCTTGCTGAATGGGGTTTTAAAAGTACCCTGGAACTCCAGAGTTCTCGTGAGAGCACAATTTGAATTTGCTCAGCGAGTCACTCTGGGATCGAGCAATATACTACGATTCCCCTGGCCCAGGACATTAACCAATCACATCGGTGTATCTGATATAGGCGGGGCCAAAAGCGTTGCCGTTTTATAGACCGAATACGGCAAGAGTCTTATCTATTGGTTAGCTCCGCTGCTCTGGATACGTCCGTCTTGTATTCTTCTGATTGGTCGTAGTGTTATCCAATTGCGTACAGTGATATTCTCAAATGCATGCTTGGGGCCGCCCCTCGAGTCGGGCCATTATCATTACTCGTTGCCAGACCCTACAGCTTTCTAGATGTGGGTCTGGATTTCCAGGCTATTTTAAAAGAGTAATCTAACAGTAATTAACCAATATTCAATAATTAACAATAAGCAAAGTTCTGTCCTCTGTGTTTGCTGCCATATATTATTCAAAAGCTTTGGGCAGATTTTTTATGAGCCACAGAGTATCAAAGTGTGTTTAAGGTAGTTCAATGTCACCCTCAGTTGCTTGGTAATACAGTTTGAAATGCTCTGTATGAATATTTCACTAGCTCAGTCTGAAACAATCAGACCAGTGGTATGAGATCAGTGAATGAATCTAAACCGCCTGCTGTCTCATAAAACATTAGGCTAATGGTTGATTTGGGCTTTGCTAATAATGGCTACGCAATAAAAAACTAGATGAATGCATCAAGTCACCACCGCTGACTTCCTTTAATTTAACCGTGTTTGAACCTGTGCCCCCTTGTGTCGTTATCGCTTCGCATTTAAAAACCGACGGAGCCTATCAGGAGCCTTCCCTGGTTCTGTGGCCCGGCTCTTGGACTAGGTGTGCAGCCAACATCAATACATGGTGTCCCCTGGCCCAGCGGGGGGTGGGGGGGGGAACGCATATCGCAGGATAAGCAAA
>NW_028178457.1:5000-11183 GCF_964030765.1 Micromesistius poutassou | reverse complement strand
CAACTGAGCTTAAGCAGTTGACATTGTGACCGCTACTCTCAATTTGAATACAACGGCATATGCGAGACAAGTCAGTGACGACCTTTCCTTCAGTGAAACTTGTGTAGGAGTTGGTATGAATGAATGTTTAGCATGATGGCAATAAGATGGATACTTACTTTCTGAGCCCAACCATTGTCATCCCCAGCATTGGCTCTCTTCTTTGACCAACCATCTCGACTCATGCTGAGTCAACTGAAACCAAAAGGTACGGTTCACAATTTGACAACATATTGGCGTCAAAGGAGATCAAAAGCGTGCCAATTTACTGTACATGCAAAATGAAGTTCGATTTACTACATAGCAACAATTTTTTTTTAAGTCAAAAGCAGCAACATGCTTATTTAACAATTCCACTGATACTTATGGACACGGGTTAAACCGTTCGTAAACATTTGTGACAGTGTTTGCGTGGTGAACATTTCCCGAATATTATCGTATGCGGAGGATTGTTGCAAAGTAGGATCGACTCATTGTGACAGGTCTCGCAAACTCAGTGCAAGGGCATGCCCGAGCAAGACTTTCAGGAGTGATGGGCTGCACTGGAACAATGACTTTGAAAGGTTTTTTCTTCTGATCTGTCGGCAACATGCATGTCAGTCGTCGGTGCTTGTCGCAGCGCCACGACATATCGTTAACGTCAATTCATGCAAGTGGTGGCTAAGGAAAACGACTCAGTGGCATCACACGTTGCCTGAATATTGGTTCTGAAAGCCTCGACTCGTATGGTGGTCGCTGCCAAACAATGAATAGGCATTAGTCGTAAGGCTGCATGCGTAAACAGAGCCGTACGCATCGCAACGCTAAGTTGTAAACAACGGTTCAAAGTATTGGTTTTCCAACAGAACTCACTTACTTACCTTTGTATCCTCTCCAACAGGCTCGCTAGCCCCAGACTTCTGCAGAGATAGTCTTGTAAGCCGAAATATCGGTTACGCGAAACAAAAAAACGACACAGGCGGGAACACCGTATCTCTCCACGAGGCGGTTCAGGGCGACATTTAAAGCTGCACTTTGTCTACCTTGACGAAGGCGTTCAAAGAGAACTAAGGTCCCCCGATTTGGTCATGCTGCCACCATGTCCCTCCAAGAATTTCGCTCACCCTCCCAGTCCGTGTGCTCTCCATTTCTATCCCTGGCAGCAGCAGCAGTCTGATCCCTTTGCTTTCGCTCCGAGCCCTGGCTCCTCCTCCTGCTCAGCGCGGCTGGGCTCTGGCCCCTCGTGCTGCCATCACGCGGACAGCTAAGTGCATGGCAACTCAACTATTTTGACGCATCGCATGAAAGGCTGGATTTATTTTCTGAGTGCCTTCTACCGCTAGTTTCCATTGTTTGGTTGTCTTTTTTTTTTTAAATATATATATATTGCGCCGATGACGAATCGATTTGCATTCGTAGGCCTATCAACGCAGCCCTATTCGTCATGAGCCACCGTTACATTGTGTCTTTGCGTTCAAATGTCTCATTGTTGTTGTTGTTGTTGTTGCTGTAGAGGGGGTGAGTTAAATAAAGCTCGCACGAGACATCCGTCTACTTCGTATCATGCGACGGCTTATTATGACAGCCCGCTATTAATTGCCTTTGGTCTATCTCTGGCTCCCCGTACAGATGTCCTCAGAAAACCTGGCACGTGCACTGACGACCAGCCCAGACTAGGACGCAGACGGCGCACGGGCATGTGCAGAATTTCGAATCAGCGAGAGGTTTCAAACATGGTGGCCTACTCAGACACAGCGTGCGACGTAGCAGGGAACCGTAGGTACAGTGGACACTTCTACCATGAGAGACCGTGGCTTTGACCGAAGCGAGACGTCGTAGACAGTGAGGCGTCACATTGAGAACAATATGCTTGAAATTAACATGTAAAATCACATGCCAGTCAGACAGTTTGTCATGAATAAAATAATTTACATGAATTAACAACATAATTCTCTCCTCTACCAGTTAACAATGGAATATTATTGATCTAAGGCTTGTCATTTCCCACAGAGCTCTCTTATTGGCTGTTCTATTTAACTGTTGCTATGGTACCAGACAACTGATGCTGAGCTCTACCCATGGATTTCTATTGGTGCAGGAGGATATAGTGTACTCGGTCTAAAGAATATAATGAAATCATTGGCTTTCTGAAAAAACGGATCCCAAGCCCTATGTTGTTTCCTGTGTGTATATGTGCATGTGCATGTGCATGTGCATGTGTATATGTATGTGTGTGTGTGTGTGTGTGTGTGTGTGTGTGTGTGTGTGTGTGTGTGTGTGTGTGTGTGTGTGTGTGTGTGTGTGCATGCATGCAAAGATGCATGAATGTGTGCAAGCGTGAGGGTGTGTGTGTAAAAATATATTAATCAGTCACTGTATCACACTGATATAAATGCTAATTATCTCATGTCATGCAGCAATAGAACATACATATTAGCCACATATTTTTTGTGTGGTTATATCCTACAAAGCAAAATACACTCAACAATGAGACAAAAGACTGCATATTTGTCTGTGGAGGAATTATTTCTTTGTGAACTCCATTAAATATCCATTAAACAATTGCATAATGCAACAATCAAACATGAAAAGAAATACATTTTGCATAGAAGTGACCCTTTAGGTTTGCTACTGGACTTGTTTTCTCTTTTCATAAAAACGTCCTAACAAATATTGCACAGTATAAAACACATACAAGTAAAAAGTCACAGTTATAAAAAAGTCCAAAAATAGTACAAAAAAATGCATTCCCGCAAAAATTCCCAGTTTAGATTGTTACTTTGTTAAAAGTGGAATACCGTTTCACAAAAGTCCACAATGCCCAATTCCTGGTGTCAATTATAGTCATCCACTTCTACAGTTTTGCCCCCAAGGAAGGGATCCAATGGTTACTAATGAACCCCAAACGACTCCACGCAGAATCGCAACATCTGTGGCAGCAGCTCTGTTGTGAGTGACTAGTAAATCGTTTGGCAAAAGGGTTGGAGGCCGCCGTGTACAGTCCATACTACAATCCACATTTAGTCCACTGATGAGCAGAATCCCCAAACAAAGGCCCAGTCCCTTGTTGCCGTGTGGGTAGTCTCTGTGGGTGTCCCACTGGGTTGGCCTGCTTATGGTAAGATGGTTTCACTGGGGGGGGGTGGGTGGGGACTGGGACCGGTTCACCAGTGCAGCAGTATGCTGGCGAACAAGGAGTGCTTTGTGTCTTTCCACACAACAAGGCAAGGATCCCGGCACGCCGTCAGAATCGCACTCGCAGGTACGCATGAACCACAAAGTAAATCCATTGCAGCCACGGCTTGAGTTGTTTGTTTATGATTGTTGTATCGGGGGGCAGGTAGTGATGGGCTGAGCACTTTTGGTCGAGGCCTTTTTTGGTGCGAGGCTTCAGGGGGGAATCCAGTACGAAGGGAGGGCAGAAGAAGCCCTCTCTCTCCCCCTCTCTCTCTCTCTCTCTCTCTGTCTCTCTCTCTCTAGCTGAGTTTGGCACTTATTCGTATCCACTGGAGAGCCTGTCTAGTGTACTGGACTGCATGGCCAATACTACTGTGGAGAGTCAATGGGCCTGACAGAGTGTTCAAGTAGTTGAAGAATTCTGGGCGGTGAGAACAGGGGACAAAGAGAACAGGGATGTGTTAATGTGAACTCCTCGTAGCCTTGAAGGCATTCTGTTGTGAATGGCTCACACAAACCTAACCTTCTCCTGAGGCTGAGTTTTACATTGATGTTTTCTGGAATTACACTTCAGTGGGAATAGGGGTTGTGTGATCGTGGTTTTACACACACACACACACACACACACACACACAGGCCAATACACACACATATACATATCAGACACACTTGGAGGGAATTTGAGTTTTCCAAATGTGCACGCCTAATCTGCATGTTTTTGCACTATAAAAAAAGAAGACGAAAGCCAATACACATGTGAGAACATGCTAAGTAAACACAGACAGAGCCATTGCTAATAGATCCCAGATATCTGCACGGCTCACCCTTGTTCTCCTTGGCGAGGTTGTCGGCCACTTCCCAGTATTCGTAGCTGTAGAGGACGCTGTTGGTGATGTTAAGGTGGTTTGCTGCCATCTGGTGGATACGTTGGGGAATGCTGATGAGCGACGGCGCAGCGCTGGCCCCAGGTGACCCCAGACTGTGTGTAGCCTGGCTGGAAGGCATCAAGGAGGCGGGTCCCTTTGTGATCCTGAGGTGGTGAAAAATAATAAACAACGACACGCAAAGCAGATGTATTAGAGCTTGGTTTTAATCAAATAGATTCCAAAGAGATAGATTCCCAGAGTATTAACTAGTAGTTATGGCTACTCACTTCCCAGAGTCACTCCAGGCGGGGGCTGTGGCAGGCACTTTAGGAGAGCTCTGGAGATGACATCACCAACAGCGCGTTTCATTATTTTAGCTGGAGCAGTATGCAGTTGATAGTGGGCTCACAAATCAGACTTTAAATTATCCATGTGAAATCTGACAGCAGACAAGCTCAAATCTTGACAAAGATTTCACGTTCTTTAGCTTCATATTTTGTTCGACCAATCATGTTGCTGGAGGAGGGTATCTGTGAGTGTGTAATTGGCCGACACAAACCTCGGCCAGTGTGAGTAAACTGTAAATATTGTCTGTAAAGGTTAAAAATCAACACTGTGTCGAAATACACTTATTAAAATCCCTTTCTGAAAGCATCATCCACTCACAAAATGAGTTTCTCTTTGGTAGAAATGTCTTTAACAAAACAGGAAACAAGGCCTTACTTCACCCTTTCAGTTTCTGGTGTCTGACCGAGGCAGTGTGCCATCCCCCCCCCCCCCCCCCCCCCCCCCCCGTCCCGTCCCCCCCCCTCTCAGGAGTTCTGCTATAACATAATAGGACTGCTGGATCCCAGATTATAGTCTACAGCAATGACGCAACAAAGAAGCAACACAAAAAAACGCTATCCTTTTTCCTCTGGAGTTTACCTTGAAGTAGTCCAGCAGAGCTTTGGAGTACTTCAGCGCGTGGTCCTTCTTCAGTCGAAACATCTGCCAGTACAGCAGCGCGAGGCACCGGAAGCTGCAGACACACGAAACCACAAGAAATACATTCACTTGGAAAAAAAACACAAAAGACCCACAAAAACCTCCCCAGCAACATGAACGCACATGAATCGAGCTGGATGGAAGATGCCAGGCGTGCCTTGGCATACGCACCAAAGAACGGCCAGCTGCTTGTCTTCCTGCCGGGCCCCGGGGCCCGAGTGGCTCTTCAGCCTCATTGCGTACCTGCAGTAAACACAGCACAGAAATGATCACTACAGGGAAGCGCCTGTGGACTGTGAGCGGTACGTTGGTCTACGGCCCCTGGCGCTCTCTCTCTCTCTCTCTCTCTCTCTCTCTCTCTCTCTCTCTCTCCTCTCTCTCTCTCTCTCTCTCTCTCTCTCTCTCTCTCTCTCCGTGTGGTTTTCCCCCCTCTGTGCGTGTGTCTCACGTCCATTGGAACCAGACGGGGGCCCCCCAGTGACTCACCTGAGGAGCTCCACCGTCTCCGAGTACATGGTGTAAGGGGACTTGGCCTCCAGGGGACCCTCCTCCATGGCCTTCCCGCACTCCATGAAGGACAGGGCGGCGTCGACGTAGTTCACCGCCTTGCCCAGCTTGTCCACCTGGTGGTCGGACAGTTAACACAGGTATTAGAGAGGGAGAGAGAGAGAGAGAGAGAGAGAGAGAGAGAGAGACGAGAGAGAGAGAGGAAGGGGGGAACGGCAGGTCAAGGGTAAGGAACAAAAGAGAAAGTGGGTTTTCTTTCTTTTGCGAAATCGACGGCAGACAAAACACGGGGGGTGGACATTGTGTTCTGTCCCGTGACGTCGTGTTTACGTCGTGTTATTGTGTCGTCAGGATGTCGGAACGGGGGGGGGGGGGGGGGGGGGGGGGTTGGGGGGACGTGAGAGTGGACGTACCATGGCGTCGGCGCGGTGCTTCATCCTCTTGGCTTCGTGCATGTAGTACTCGGCGTGGTGGGGCCTGGGGGGGGGGGGGGGGACGGCCAGGGGAGCAGCGGGGTGGAAGCGGGACAGCATCGCAGAGGCGTGAATTCAACACGGCGAGTCAGTCAGTGATGGCGAGTCACGGCACTGTTGTCTACGCTAGCTCCTCGTTTCCCACCGAGGGCTAC
>NW_028178458.1:0-5000 GCF_964030765.1 Micromesistius poutassou | reverse complement strand
TTGGCCTCCTTTTCAGTACGGGGCTCCTTAACCTCCCCTCCTCCTACACCCTCTATTCTTCTCCTGCCCCCGTCGGTGTCATTCCAGCCGACCTCTGGTCCCTCTGAGCTGCGGCCCGTCCCTCTGTGCGGTCGATTGGTGTCAAACTCCGTCTGTGAAAACAGCCGCCGGCAGATAAGCGAGGTGGAGGCGGCGCTTAAATCCATTCAGGGGGGGGGGCCCCGCAAACCTGCCTGCAAAAACCGCCGCAGCACAGAGGAGAGGGGGGGGGGGGGGGCCCCGAGTAAGGACTCAGCAACAGACACCTCGTCCCGCGGCACCAAAAACAGATAAGCTCTGGTGGAGTACTGCACACTCAGAGCCGAGGGAGATTCCCTGTTGACAAAACACTGAACTGTAGTCTCTAAAACCACAGCCACACTTCTGCAGACCCACAGATAAGCTAGCAAGCTCCACGCGACCAGTCAGGCAACGCAGCGTTGTCGTAGCGACTGTTTGGACACTCACACACACAAGTAAACAACCGTTGAGTTTGGCGCCGGGAACTAGACTTCACGCTCGGCGACTCGAAATGCGCCTAGCTCACGCCTGATTTTGATTCGTCAACCTCCTTTTGTTTCGCTTTTTTTTTTTCTTTTCTTTTTTTTGTCGTCGTCGGCGTCCCACTCTGAATGTGCGTAACAAGTGGTGTGAGTTCAACGAGAGGTCTCCACACTCGTGCGGCAGAAGCTGTAAGAGTTGGCACTCGACGTAGGAGCTCCCTTTGTTGTGGTGCTAGCGAGCGAGTACGCGCGCCCACGCCGACACAATTGCTAGACGCGAGTCGGTGTGTGGATGAGGAAAAAAAAATATGGTTGGCCGCATTCGAGACGGGTCCCTGCTCTCGAACATTCACTAATTCAACCGACAAAGAGAGAGAGAGAGAGGGAGTCTCTGGGATGGAAGGGAAAATAAGAGCAAAGAGGAAAAGTCCAGAGGGGCATCATGATATAGTGGCTAGGTTGTTTGGACCGCGAGCCAAAGGGT
The DNA here is from genome assembly GCF_964030765.1 of Micromesistius poutassou. Classification (NCBI taxonomy): domain Eukaryota; kingdom Metazoa; phylum Chordata; class Actinopteri; order Gadiformes; family Gadidae; genus Micromesistius; species Micromesistius poutassou. The sequence continues at coordinate 3,974 of NW_028178458.1, read as the reverse complement.
TCTGGGTTTGATCCCCAATGTCCAGCATCTAAGATGGGTAACTTCTACCCCTCCTAAGTAACATGCATCTGAAATGTCAGTCACTTTGGAGGAATGCGTCAAATAACTAAAGAGCAGTCACTAGTGGTAGTGAAAAACGCAGTACCAGTGAATGAGGAGAAGGGGTGACACAGGAGGGAAGAGAGAGAGAGATGCAGGAGGTTAAACGCTGGGTAACAGAGAGAGTTGCGGAGAAAGCTAATGATGTCAACGGTGTCAAAGTGGCTGGGAAATGTGTGTGTGTGTGTGTGTACCTGGGTGCGTGTTTGTGGGAGCAATTTAATTTGTAATAATACATTATTGAGTTATTCTATAATTCTGTGCGGACATTTCTGCTTATGGCAGCAGACATATCCAAAAACATGTATTTGTTAATGCTATGGTATCCGATGACATTGAGAATTATTTTGACCGTTATTAATGCGGAACAAGATATTGATCTGCTATTCTAAGTTTTTGAATTAGTGCACATCTTTCATTTTCATCTATTTTAACTGTAGTAGTGTTATATAATCCACTAGGCATTTAGAAGCAAATAGAAGCATTATATTTCTGGAGCGGACTCAAATTGATATTTCCAACCAAATTAAACTTGTTCTGATTGTCCAAACAAAATAAAGAAAATCCATCTCTGTTTCTTTTCCCCATCAGGGAGAAGCCAATCGAGAGCAGAGCGAGGGGAACAAAAGAATGAAAGGAAGGAGGTGAAGAACGAAAGAAATCACTAAAGGAAGGAGACAGAGGGAGAGGGAGGTTCAAGCCCAAGTCAATTGAACAACTAATGTGAATCGATTTGTTGCCTGCGCGCGTGCGTCTGTGTGTGTGTGTGTTTGCTCTTCGGGGAGAAGCTGACATTTTGAAGGCATATTTTGTTATTGGTGGGAGGAGGGGACGGCTGCACGGCGACCGCACGCCCCGACAGTCTGCTGACGGCCGCTCCCAGAGCACGGAGCGCCCGGAATACTGCGACGAGCCGGGTGTGTGTGTGTGTGTGTGTGTGTGTGTGTGTGTGTGTGTGTGTGTATGTGTGTGTGTGTGTGTGTGTGTGTATGTGTGTGGGGATCAATGTGTGTTTAGGGGTCCATGTCTTGCAATTTCTGTGTACTCTGTGTGTGTGTGTGTGTGTGTGTGTGTGTGTGTGTGTATGTTTAGGTTTCCTTATGTGGCCATGTGTGTGTGTGTGTGTGTGTGTGTGTGTGTGTGTGTGTGTATGTTTAGGTTTCCTTATGTGGCCATGTGTGTGTGTGTGTGTGTGTGTGTGTGTGTGTGTGTGTGTATGTTTAGGTTTCCTTATGTGGCCATGTGTGTGTGTGTGTGTGTGTGTGTGTGTATGTGTGTGTGTGTGTGTGTGTGTGTGTGTATGTTTAGGTTTCCTTATGTGGCCATGTGTGTGTGTGTGTGTGTGTGTGTGTGTGCGTGCGCACACCTCCATGACATTCTCTGAACTTGAACCCCCAACGGAAACACAGTGTATGAATGTCTGCACGCACATCAATTTTTCATCCGTGTGTGAGCGCGCACGTGTCTCTCCATATTCAACGCAGGGTGTGCACGTTGCTGTCACCTGACTAAATTTCACCATGCACGTGTGTGTGTGTGTGTGTGTGTGTGTATGTGTGTGCATGTGTGTGTCTCCTCGTGCACGTGTGTGTGTGTGTGTGTGTGTGTGTGTGTGTGCATGTGTGTGCGTCTCGTTCGTGCGGATAGGGCGGTGTCTCTCAGTGCTTCCCTGGCACTAGCGTTGTGTGTGTGTGTGTGCGTGCGCGTGTGTGTGTGAGTGTGCACTAGCGTTGTGTGTGTGTGCGTGTGCACTAGCGTTGTGTGCGTGTGCACTAGCGTTGTGTGTGTGTGCGTGCGCGTGTGTGTGCTCTGCAGGGCCGACAGTGACTGGGCCAGTCGCCATCCTCTGGCGTTGGCGCGGCGCCAGGGGCCAGCATTAATACTGTAATACGCTGTTAGGAGGAGGTGGCGGAGAACGGGGGCCCTTCGTCTCTGTTCCCCCCCCCCCCCCCCGCCGCCACCCCCCCCGCCGCCGCCGCCGCCGCCCCGGCCTCCTCAAGGACACCTTTGAACATCGCTGGGCCTCGCCGTACCGCGTCGTCGGGAAGCGATTACGTCTGGACCGTAACCGTTAGCAGCCGCGCAGGATTAGCATATAGCGCTTGGCGAGCGGTCGGACCGACGGATACACGCTAGCTGACACACGACGAGATGTGTATGTATGTTTGTTTTGTGTGTGTGTGTGTGTGTGTGTGTGTGTGTGTGTGTGTGTGTGTGTACGTCTGAGCACTTCAGCCGTAGCTGAATGAATTACTAAAGTGACGGTTTGAATGAAAGGATGTGACAAATGAGAAAGAGATTTAGCGTTTGGTCGAATGATACGTCTCAATGATACACACTCAGACACACACACACACACACACACACACACTCCCTTTTAAATGGTATTTGCTACTCAGTTGCTTATGAAGTGGCGAGGACATGTGAGGACTATTTATGCACCAGGCCGTTCTACTCATTAACAACGGCAGACGCCTCAAGTCGACGTCAGCCACGAGAGCATACTTCATACCGGCGGATAACAACGACGGCCGCAGACTGTTACTTTATTAGCTCTCACTCAGGAGGGTATGGGCAGAGCGACGCCAGCCGTCTACACGACGAGTGTGTCGACAATGTACACAATGTACACACCACTCACGCCCACCCTCCTCTGCGTCACACTCGGCGCCGTGGTCGTGACTCCTATTCTCCGCTCCCAAAACGTCCGTCATCCGATACGTTTGGAGAAGACTCTGTATTTATATTTAATTCGGTTTCGGCTTCTGTGTTCATTTAAATCCATCCCACACAACAAATAAACAGGTTTTCGGTCCTCGCAGGAAGAAACACGTCGGATTAATCAAAATTATCAGAGCACATATTTGTCCTAAAATAAATGTATACATACATGCATTTATATACTTAGAATTAAATGGAAAGATTCGTAAAATTATTTATTACAATTTGTATATATGATTTATTTAGAACCATGCTGGTTGTAGAGATGGGGTAGGCCTACTTTTATAGAACACGGACTAAATATACAATGTTGTCTAATATGAGACAGACCGTCAACTTTTTTGTTTATCTTCAATAAATGTTCTCTTCTTTGGTCTAAATGTAATAAACTGCTCAAACCGTACTTTCTGTCTAAGTCCCCACAAAACAAATTCACTTCTGACAACAAACAAACCCCCAGTACCGAGCCAGCACCATTCTGCTCGACAGTTGCAGGAATTTAATCATAATTCATGAAGGGCTACAAGACAGCCACCAGAATAATAGTAATTGAATCAGAACAGGACTCTCACAGCTCAGAGCTGAGATCTCCCAGCAGAACTTTGGAGGGCGTCCAGAGAGTGTGGTAATCTACTTTCCACGCTGAATGTAATCCAGGGAAAAATCTTTCCAAACAACACGCCGGTCTTGGCGAGCGGAGATGTTCTCCACCCTTGTCATTGTCAGTTCCTCTCGACAATCTCCGGTATGTCCCTCCTAGCCCGTGGAAGCGTGCCCGAAAAAGAAACAAGAACTTTCTGGAAGCCGCCTGAGGAGATATGAGGACGACGAGGGCGGTCTGGCAGACATCTGGAGATGTGCTCCCGGGTGAAAGCCTAGCTCCTAGCTCCTAGCTCCTAGCTCCTAGCTCCTAGCTCCTAGCTAGCATGCAGAGGATGACTTGACCCCAGGTACCAATCAGTAGATCAAATAAAACAAAGCGAATCAGACCTTTGGGTTCACAACCCAGCGCCTTTAGGCTGGGAGTCAAACGTAGCCTACTACTATACCAGCGCAGTATACTACTATACCAGCGCCCTGCTGTGAACTGAAGGCACTAGAACGTTCTACTGGCCACGACGGAGACGTGATCGATGTTTCTTAATCATCCGTAG
>NW_028178459.1:12500-19707 GCF_964030765.1 Micromesistius poutassou | reverse complement strand
ATACCTTCCTCTCCATCTCTCTCTACAATAAAGCATACAAAATACAAAAATGTATCTTTACAAGTACTGAATAAATTGTGTCCGAAAGTAGAAATAGGCAGTTCGGGTTCAGCTCTTTCTTGATAAAGTTGAGCTATAGCGACCTTGCAATGAAAACTGGCAGTTACGTCTATGGATTGAATGCTTCAAGTGTCCGTCCATGTGTGGAATAACTGCAGCCAATGTATAGAGATAACATTGTACAACAGCTGCTCCTCAGTTTGTATCAGGGTTCCTAATCTGCAGCAGGACAACATTTCTGCCGCCATCACAAATGTCCACACAGGCTGCCACTAAACGGGATGGACTTCCTGGGATCAGCAGCAGACCACAACATGGTCTGTGGCAATCAAAATGGGAAATGGGACTAAGTAGAGGAGTCTAAAAGGGCATTGGGATGTTATTTAGCTCTTTGTGGCTGTGGCCCATCCTTTCACAATTTCTGGGCATTTGTTCCTTACTCATAGCATCACAACAAGCCATTCATTACATTTTTGTTGCAGTTCCCACCATGTATTGGAATGAAAGGTTGAGGCAAAGAACAAAATAAACCTTGCATATGCATGGTGCCAATGGTGCTTGCACACTGCTCCAACCAACTCCAAAACCCTGCAGAGAAATGGCCAACGAGTCAGCACATTCTCCAATAAGAAACGTGCAAACTTGGCACAGTCTGGTGTTGTGTTTGTTGGACAGCTTTACCATGGGATGTTTCAAAACATAGGTAGGCTCTTGATTTAGCCATTCCAAAACGCCAGTCTAGCTAATCAGTAACATCAACACACTGCAGTCACATACACACTTGTGTAACTTATAAACTAGCTATTCCTGTAATGTAATTAGCTCATTCGACTGAAACTGATTTTAGAAGATTGGGATTTAATTGAATGGATTTTACCTGCTTGGTCATCATATTCTTGAAGATAATTTATGTGGTTTATGGACAGTAAAATTAAAAACCTTTTCAGGGTAGAATATTTCAATATAATTGTATCCATTCCTTATAATTCCTAGTCTATGGGATCCACTTTGTTCGTTTAATTAAGAAACGCAAATGAAGAATGCCTAGATGTGCTCAGAGACCAGTTAAACTGTTATTAGGAGAACCGAGCATCTCATCATGGTAATCAAACAATGCAGATTATGCATTGTTTTAAATTCCAACCGCTAATTCCAACAGCTCATTACCCAGATTTTAACTTTTTAGAGATAAGATAAGATAAAAACTGCTTATCATTTGTGTGAGAGGCACGATAAATGCAGTGTGCTTAAAAATAAATACCTGCACTATACGATCCCCGGCAGTCCCCGGCTACCTCAGAATCAAAGAACATAAAAGAGCGCCGATAGTTGGTCGATATTTATCTTGAGCGGATCTTAGCCTATGTCTGAGCTGCATTTAAATTGGCATCTGTACAACTTCTCGATCTCGGAACCCGGTTGCCAGGCAACGTGGAGCCGGGCTAGTTTATAATGCTCTGGTTATAGAACTCATATATTCCCTCTCGGCTCTGACAACTCGTTTGAGATACGGAGTGGCAGTGGCTCTCTGCTGACCTACGCAGAGTTGCTCCGCAAAATTGAAATCCTTCTCTGCGGTTTACTGCCGATAACAATGGTGCGGGCCAGCAGGTTCCAAAGACTCTCTTTGCAATTCATCTGCCTGCCCAAACATATAAACACACACACACACACACACACACACACACACACACACACACACACACACACACACACACACACACACACACACACACACACACACACACACACACACACACACACACACACACGGAGACACCCGCAGTGTATAATGTCGGTTGTAATTGTATACATAATGGACAAAAGAGGAGAGTGGGTTTAAAACATGGCTGACAAGAGTCAATAAAAGCTAAAGCAGAATTTCCCAAGTGGGTAAGTGTTACAAAGTATTCAAAGCTTCCCAGCCAGAGCACAATGTTCCTCACTCACAGCCCCCAAGTTCCACAAGAATCGCATTCACATTTCAGCCCCTCCTCCCCTTATCCCTCAAGAGCCCATTTCTTTCCAGGGCCATGAGGTCTCACTTGAAGGGCCCGCTCAGGGTATTTGTCTAAGAGTTGAGGGCCGACACGACCAATGTTACTTGGTCGTGGAGACTGAAGAAGCCTTGCTGTATTGAGAAGCCACAATTTAGCGCTGCTTTTCCCACACTCTCTTGAGGTGAGGGATGGAAACCGTCCAGCTCGATTAGACAAGAGACGCTGGAGAATATACACACACACACACCCAGACACGCACACAAATAGGCAGATACACACACACACACACACACACACACACACACACACACACACACACACACACACACACACACACACACACACACACACACACACACACACACACACACACACACACACACACACACACACACACTGCGCTCACACGACCATATTGGTCCATAATTTCATCCGAGGACCCCGGTGAGGTAAATCATTAAAACGATTTACCCTGGATAATTTCACAGCCTACCTGCTGAATTTGTAAACAACATTGATCGGGCGCGGTGTGGCATTACAAATGGCTTCTGTTTCCAAAATTGACAGATGGTTACATATAGAGAGCGGTGGCGGTGCAGGAAGGCTTGCTAATATGGATCATGGCCAGGAGACCAACTGGCCATGATTGGAAGCCCCCTCCATTGATTTCCCATGAATCGAATGTGCGATCACCACACTCAAGCAGCAGGAAACCTTAATTCTGGAACAAACAATACAATAAAAACACTATGTGAGAAAAGAGATTGCAAGCAGTCATAACAAAATGTTCAAGTAGCACGACGAAGGATGGCGGGGTTGTGCAGAGATGGCTTCGCCCGTTTACATATTCTCCTCCATTCCTTTCTTCCCTCGCTTCATGTTGGCAGGGCCCGCTGCATGCTGTGTGCCGGGGTTGTAAGACACAATAGAATTGTCAAAATCTCATCTCGGTCGCATTGTGTGCTATTTGAATCCATCCGATGCGGAGGATTTTCTTCATCTTCGAGCGGGAATCTTTAATATTATTGAGCAGCCGAAATATGGAAGTGAGACTGTTATACCAGCAGCACTACAATACACAGATTGTTATTCTGGGATTTTCTTTTATGTTCAGAAAGGGCTATTTACTGTAAACTCTGGGGCATTCCATCTATTTTACATAGGATAAAAGCTATTGTATTTTTTGTTGTACTTTGGTAGTACCATATAACACTACACGTTGTTAGAGTACTCGAGTACAAATACTTGACACCTGGGGGAAATGTCATTGTTCCAAATATAATTTGCCGTAACAATATCATTTACTAGTAAATTACATTAACTAATTTGGCAGACACTATATTATATGACAAGAGTGGGGTTGGCTTAACTCAGGAGGTAGAGTGGTTGACTCGTAGCCGGGCAGTTGCTAGTTAGATCTCCGAGTGTTGAGGTGTCCATGAGCAAGACACCTAACCCCAACTGCTCCCGACGGGTTGGCTGTAGCCTTGCGTGGTTGACTCTGCCGTATGTGTGTGGATGTGTATATGAATGTGTGTAAATGTGTGTATGAAAGTGTTGCAAGTCACTTACGATAAAAAGCTTCTGCTAAATGCCCTAAATAAAATAAAGTAAATAATTAAATAAGAGAAATCACCTTCAAATGATCTCTTGGACATGCAGACAACATTTATAACAAGTCAAGTCAGGTGGTCACATCATGAGCACTCGATTACTCTAAGCAGCACCCCCCCCCCCTCCCCTGAAACAGAAGTGTAGGGAGGAGCAAACGAGAGATAAGCGAGTGCAGAGGGTTCTGGTAACTAGGCCAGTGCTGCTCCCCTGGGCGTGCAGTCAGACCAAGTGCATAGTTTTAAGATCAAGAAATGAGTTGAGGGCAAAGGGGCAAGGAGAAGTAAGATCAGCGCAGCCTGAAGAGCAAAACGTAAGGGCCAGTCTCCCTTCAAGAAGGTATAAAAACACACATCGCTCCAAAGGATTGCGACGCTCAAGGTCTGACAGACTGCGCTGCAAGGCAGAAGCCCTGGGGAGAGAAATCGAGGACAGTCCAGGTTTACAAAAGCAACTCACAGCACTGTTTTGAGTGAACCATCTGGATTCGCTAATTGGCACCACACAAAGATTCCATTTGAGAAATGTGATGGCTCAGCACCTAGGTCAAGCTGAATGATGACAGGCTTTTTCTATTTTTTTGGGACTACAAAGTCAGTTTTGTATATGTTGCAGAAGTAAAGGATCATTGAACATTTGCAGTTCTGTCGATGTACCTAAAACAGATGTTTGATGTTTAATCCCGTTGTGTTGCACTCATACATTCACCTCCAACTTTGATCTAATCTAACCAGGCAGAGATAGAGCATAGATTAGTATATTGTTAGCCTTTGTCATGGCATCTTCCATAAAGCCAGAGATGCTTAAACAGGGCTGTTGCTTTACGTATTTGGTTGGCTCAGTATTTCAGTATTTGGATACTCTTCAGGATGCTTCAGGGATTTGTTTTACCTTCAGTCATGAAAAGCCCCCTTTAAGTCATTGACAGTGGCAACCGTACTTAATTAGGCCATCAGGCTGTTCGGCGATTATGAGTACCTTTCTGCTCAGTGGCGTAGAGAAGCGGTGCGTTTTGGTGCCTACATGAAACACAGCTCCGACAACCGCAGCAGCCAGCTCCTTGGCACCCATCCGCTCTTCATCTATGAAACAAATTGGCTAGCAGCCAGCGAGTCCAGCCCTCTCCGCCCTTAATGAAGCCAGAGACAGAGAAGACGGCCCTGTCAATTTGTTCCCAATATCCCAGGAATAAGCCTTGTCCTAGCCCGCCCACTTCAATCCTCCTCACTAATAAAAGGATTCTCAACCCGTGCGGAAAGCAGAAGAAACTGTTAAAGATTTATTTAGAATATGTCTTGCGTTTTAAAAAAAAAAAATATATATATACATATATTACTGCCGAAAATAAAATAAATTAAGTCCTCACTGATGGCAAAACGATTTGCGGGAGGCTCAGTTTAATCGAGTGGTTGGGGCGGGGAGGGGTGGGGCTAATAACCAGCAAACGCCGCAGTGAACGTGACACAAAACGTGTTTGGTTTATTATAGAGTGGCTTTCATGACGGATTTCTGCCAGACTTCCCATTTCCTTGGAGTAGGGCTCTGTGCTACTGTACCTCGTTTTCACCAATTTCCCTCCGACTTTGAAGCCTTTCTCTGGCAGTTTAACAGAGCACCAGCCAAACCGGGCATTTAAACCAGGAAGTAATAAGAGACTTACTCCATCAGGGTAACATAAATACTGACATTGTAAGCTAAAGCCTTTTGTCACCTTTGACAAAGCATCTGCTAAGAGGGGACTGCAGTTCTGCCCCCAAATAGCTTTTCTGACAATAGAGAAAAAACAATCTTCTATTTACCCTGTGATTTGTGTTAACCCCATCCCCATCCTACTGCCGGTTCAAACCAAGATTAATGAGTTAATTCCAACCATTCTGGCGCTCTCTTCCGTAAGAAATGGCGGATGTGGGTGTCATCATGTACTGAGAGGCTTTAGTGCCGTCTAGCATCCTGACTTAAATGAGATGACTTAATCTCAATTGTGCCAAGTAAACACAAAGAATTTGGATTAAATGTAAGAAGCGAGAAAATGCTTTACTGAATCAATCTTGCTTTAAGAACAAGAACATTGGGTTTTAAGTGCGGACCAAAGGCCTATTTAGCCTGATAAGGCCCATCAATAGCAGTGTTCTTTGTTCAGCATGGCATTTATCTGCAAAACACCAACGTCTGGCCCTCCGTCGAAGGCTCCCATGAAGGAGAAAGGTCAGATGGAGAAGACTCACAGCTTGGTGCCAAAATATCAACCACGGTCACTGTTCTAAGTTTCAGAGGATTAGAGCATTGATCCCTCCAAAAGCCCCGAACCCTACCCCACAAAACAACTCATGATTAATGATTGAGCATTCACCTCAATCAAAACAGAGTTGTGCGCATGTATATGTCAAATATTGTTATGACTGGATAGGCCTAGTCAAAAACAACTGACTATATAAAAAGGGTCATATCATTCCACAGAACTATAATATAACTTTGAGAAAACGTGCATAGCTATTCTAGGAGACTAGACCTCAGTAGAAGCCCGGGGACGGAAATAAATTCAAAGCTCCTTTTATTCTCTACACAATGTGGAGCAACTTCTCCCAGTAGGGTCATGGGATGTCAACAGTGAAGTAGACGTCACACCACGTCATAACCATATGGCGATGAACGCCCCATGTTTGGAGGTTGCTGCCTCTGCTGGTCAACAGTATGTTCTTGAATAGGGGTGCAGATTCAGGGCCGCAGACCTAGGACCGTAGCTTCTAGGACGGCATTTGTGGCACCGTATTTTTTTAATAATAAATAGGACTTGCTCTCTAAGTACTTAGAGTTAAGGTTTACTCCACCCAAATACGACGGAAACTGTGCCCTCCTCTATTTCAGGAACATAGGCCAACTCCTGTTGGTTCGTCTCCACATTCCTATAAAGCAAAGTTAACGGAATGTAAGTCGAATGTAAGTTAAGTCGTAAGAATGTAAGACTGTGTTGACATACCAGCGTCACGCGGTATTTCAATTGAATGTTTATGGAGAAATATAATTGATCAACCCGAAGTAAATTCTAACATTCTTTAACTATTATCTTTAATTGCAACATACTGAGACAGCAATGGCCGAGCCAGAAGGCACACAGAGGTGAAATGATAAATCCAGTTAAATGCTCGTATTTTCATCTTCATTAATTGAGCTAATTAAGAGGTTATGAGCTCGGGTAATATTGGGTAATGATTGTCGTCTTCTGGCAGCGATGAAACTAATCCCACTGATTTGCTTAGAGATCCATTATAGGCTTTTTATGCATTGAGGAAAAAAAATCAAGATACAAATAGTCACCTTATTCTTGGCAGTTTTAGACCACGGGTGTCACTGTCTTTTCTGGATTGACCTCATTGTGACCTTACAATTAAAAACTCTATATCGCCCCCTAGAGGCTAGGCTACCTTTACATTTCAGTAATGAGTAACGGTTTTAGTTGTAGGTCGTATTCACTTGTACAAATATATAACGACAAGAATTTGTTAATAAATAAATGTTTTATTAATTCTTCTAATATA
>NW_028178459.1:0-2500 GCF_964030765.1 Micromesistius poutassou | reverse complement strand
ATTTTTAAACAACAAAGCCTTTCTGAAACAAGTACAGTGTAGTAAAGAAATATATTCATATTCAATCGAAAAAGATATATTGAACCAAGACAATGCTTTCATTTTACCCCTGCTTTAATCAAATGGTTAACAAGGACCTTGTGTTTTTTGGAAACAGGCGAATCTTTCATCATCTCTGTCATCTTTTTTATGCATAACATAAGGCTGTTCAAACAGGATGCCAGAGATAGTCAGCAGCACGAGAGCCCCTTCTTTCTTTGTAGATATATGGCTCCCCGTATTTTGCCCAGAAAACAGATGAAACCAGATGGGAGAGCCTGAGGCCACGCCACAGAGGCCCGCTCTAATTCTATTAGTCTTTGACACACAGGAAAACATACATCACACAACCCTCCCACACACACACACACACACACACACACACACACACACACACACACACACACACACACACATGAGCGCACACACACACACACACACAATCAGACACACAAACACTTGCACACACACACACACACACAAACACGCACACAAACCCATGTACACACACACACACACACACACACACAGACACACACACACACACACACACACACACACACACACACACACACACACAAACACACACTTAATGCACAGAAGGAAACTATAAACACAATACATACACTCATTAGGGAACACTCACACAACATGCACAAACAGATACACACACACAAACACACATGACCCACATCTTACAAATAATCATTAAGTTGCTGTCACACAAACATACACACACAAAGACACAGCAGACACTGTACACACCCTCATTACTTGGCACAAACCAACACACACACATTCATGTAACATATACTTATTATGGGAGCTACACACACAAACACACAGGAAAGTGTGCGTTCCAAATATTTCAGACACAGACACAACACACATCTTACGTATACTCACTGCTCAACTGCATCAACAAATGAATCAAAACATGCCAGACACATCATTAATGTGTCTTGTGTGCCGTGCACATGCATTATACACACACAAAAACACACAAACCATGACACAATAAACAGTTAACTGAAATCAATACACCTCCCAAAACACACGCAGATTCCCATGCAGACAACATGCATACAATGCATGAGCAACATGTACGATACAGAAACCCTGTGCACATACACAGAGGGAAAACACACACACACACACACACACACACACACACAGACACAGACACACACACACACACACACACACAGACACACACACACACACACACACACACACACAAAAATGAAGTGCTCAGCCCAAGTAAGTTTGCGAACAGATGTAGCGAGCTGTCTCTTTTCTGTACAGATCCTAAAGCACCCCCCCCCCCCCCCCCAGACACACACTGCAGCTCCCCAGGGGGTAAAGTTGCCGTGATAGATCAGACATTGATTTGATTTTAAAGCGAGGCTGAGCGGCAGCTGCCCGCGCCCTCTCTGTCAGGGAGGTGAACGATGATTGAAGGATGAGTGTCTGGGGGGCGGGGGGTGGGGGCCAGGGGGGGCAGGAAACTGTAAGTGTGCAGGGCTGGGGCCTGTGACAGACAATCCTCCTTCTTGTCCAAAAGGGTTAAGAAACTGAGCTATTGCTTCAGTGCAGACAGACAGAAGGCACCAGACAGAGCAAGGAGAGGACGTCTCCCACGCGTCTCTCTCTCTCTCTGCGATCACAACAACGCCAGGGATTTACTGGCTGTGCTGCTCAACAGGTCATAAGAGATCGGTTCACTTCAGACGCAGCCCGGAGGAGGAGTTGCAGCCTTGCGTTGCAGAGGTTTTGCGGCTGGACCTGGTCACGTGTTTTGATCAATATCTAGCGTGTGCACCATTGGGAACAGATGCAGTAAACCCGATCAACGCAGGAAACTCTGTGTAGCTTTACTGGTTCTTTGCTGGTTGGTTAAAAAAATATGTCTACTTCGTAAGTAGTATGTAGTATAAATCTACTTTGGACGCAATGAGTATGTCCGAGGATGGGCCCTTCTCTGTAGAACAGATGTGGAAGAGGAGGAGGAAGAGGTTGATGCCCATAACCGGGACCAAAGAGCTGCTATATTATAATTACATTTGCCCGTACTATTTGTATATGTGTGTTTATGAAACAGGAGTCGTCAGCGAAATACTGTCTTTTTGACCCAAATGTAAACTGGGTAATAACTAATATGATAACTTAAGTACAGGAAAATACCCATGGTCCTTCTGGGGAACGGCCATAGGACACAAGTGTTCACATTGGGGCATGCTGTTAACTGAAGCACACACACACACACACACACACACACACACGGAATGGTAGCTGTGGCGGTTGTCCAGATGTTATGGATGATAAGGCCCGAGCCTGCGAGTCTCCGCGTAATGACACGCTCCGTCAGATCATCCCGGCTGTGTCTCTCTGCTGGCCCAGAGCAAATATCCTGAGTCTCCCAGCGGCTGGCAGATAATAACTGCTCTAAACAATATCGGTT
>NW_028178460.1:35000-40804 GCF_964030765.1 Micromesistius poutassou | reverse complement strand
CACTGCCCCACGGTCAAGCAATTGAGGGTCAATGTTTTTAAAGTAACGTGTGCAAAGCGAAGAAGATAATGCGCCGGGCATGACCGCGCTATCGTGCTAATACATCTATTAATTAAAAGCACATCAGCTCCACACAGAAACAACAAAGACTATTCATCATGTGTAGGCCTATTCTTCTTCTTCTTCTTCTTCTTCTTCTGCTGCTGCTTTGATTTTTCTTCCTTGCACGAAAACACAACAAATAATTGGATCAATATATACACGCCGGGCACGGACAGACACAGAGACCTACACACATGATCCCAGAGGGGGGGGGGGGGGGGGGGGGGGGGTCGCTCACACATCTGGAGCTCCTGCCCGGAGCCCTTTACACTGCCGACCAGGTGCCGACCACCCCTACACCCTACGGCCGCAGTCCAGCGTTGTTTACTCCCCACTCCGCTCAGACCCACCCGGAGAGCACACGCACGCACACACACACACACACACACACACACACACACACACACACACACACACACACACACACACACACACACACACACACACACACACACACACACACACACACACACACACACACACACACACACACACACACACACACGTGGCATCCTCGTGTTTAAAAGTGCACCGCTAATCAACGGGGATGGAAAGAGTGAGGCAGCGGAGAGGGGCGGAGAGTGAGAACGAGAAGAGTGTGCTGGTGTGCTAAGTGCCACCTCCAGAGACTCTTCTGGGTGGTGGGGGGGGGGGAGGGGGGGTGGGGGGGTAACACGCTCGGAGACACATGTTCGGAGACCCCCCACCCGAGGGGGGCCGTGGGCGGGGCCTGGCGCTCCGTTAGTTAACAGCCTTGTTGGTGCCTCAATGCCCGGCGTTGTGCGCCGAGCAGCGCAGATCTGATAACTTCACACCAGGCCCCGGGGGCCCGCGGGCCGCTTGGAGGAACCCAGGGGCCGCTGCTGCGTGGGCGGCGACGGGCACAATCGCCGCTCATTGTGTCCACACAGTGGAATAAATACACTCACGCAAACAGATGCGCACACACACACACGCATCCGCACAGTGCCCTGAACAAATATCTGCGTCCATGGGTGCCCACGCCTCGGAGGAATCGAGCGGCGGTGGTGGGGGGGGCCAGGGGGGGGGGGGGGGGGAGGGCGGTCAGGCGAGGGTGTTTTGGGAGAAAACTGTTATGATCGTTTTTGGATTCGTATCCGTCGGGCCTGTTGTTACCGCCATCGTTATGGAAGACATTTACAACTGCGAAGGTGGATAGGATTTTTTTTTGGGGGGTGTAGTAATTACTTTTCAAGCAAGTCAAAGCAATAGAAAAAAAACAATGGATAGAGCCTGTGTGTGTGCAGGGCTGTGTGAGAGTGAAGAGAGGGAGACAGAGTGAGAGTGAGGAGAGGGAGTGAGAGTGGAGACAGAGAGAGTGAGGAGAGGGAGACAGAGTGAGAGGGAGACAGAGAGAGTGAGGAGAGGGAGACAGTGAGAGTGAGGAGAGGGAGAGGGAGAGAATGAGTAGAGGGAGACAGAGAGAGTGAGGAGAGGGAGACAGAGAGAGAGTGAGGAGGGAGACAGAGAGTGAGGAGAGGGAGACAGAGTGAGAGTGAGGAGAGGGAGACAGAGAGAGTGAGGAGAGGGAGACAGAGAGTGAGGAGAGGGAGACAGAGAGTGAGGAGAGGGAGAGTGAGGAGAGGGAGACAGAGAGTGAGGAGAGGGAGACAGAGTGAGACAGAGTGAGAGTGAGGAGAGGGAGACAGAGAGAGTGAGGAGAGGGAGAGTGAGGAGAGGGAGACAGAGAGAGTGAGACAGAGTGAGAGTGAGGAGAGAGAGACAGAGTGCCTGGAGAGAGAAGGACAGCAGGAATGTGAAACACCAACAGCAACATTCCAGCAGCTCCTCCTTGCACTGCCTGCAGCACTTTTACATTGTCTTTTCACTCTTTTGTCTTGGCCCTCTGTTATATCGTGTAGTTTCAAATGTGATGAGCGATGGCTGAATAGATCCATTCGAGAAAAACACCCGTTGGTAAAAACAAAAAACAAAAAAACAACAACAACAACAACAATAAACGAAGACTCATCATCTTGCGACACTCACGTTTAAAAGACTCGACGCACTTCTGCTATTATGATTGACCATCAGGGAACGCTCATGAAAACCTCAACAGCCCATCGGGAGCCTCTAATTGTCACTTTAAGTCGGTGTAAACAACACATAGCATAACAAGGATCAGACTAATAGGAGGATTAAATGGCATACAATTTCCGAGGAAAAATACACTCACTCATAGGTGCCGTACCGCAAATGCATTCGCACTTCGTAAACTTGTATTTGTTTTTTTAAGGTCTAAAGTATTTGACCAAAAATAATAAAAGTATAAAAAAAATCCTGACGTACAGTGGCCGAAATTGACATGTGTAATAGTGTTTTAAACCTTCAGAATAACAGCAGCGGCTCCGCTCCACAGAGCTGGAGGTAAGAGTCCATTTTGGGTGATTTCTCTTGAAATGGACGAGCGAGTTGCGACGCAACATCTGGGCAGCGGTGCGAATCCTCGCTCCCGACTCATCCCATGAGCACATCGGAAGGCTGCAATGTCCAGAACAACCGTGTCTCGCACAATCGGACATACACCTTCATTTAGGAGAACTTCTCTGATGGAGACGTCACACGACATTACTACTAATAAATCCATAGGGCCATAACGGGACTAACATCACTATCACAACAAACTAAAAACAACCTGAGACAATACAGCGGAGTGGAGCTCAAGTTCGACACAGAGCCTGTTTCAAATAGTCATTACCACGGAGTTTGATCGCGATCGAACCCACTTAATTAACAAGTTGCAATTAGAAGGGTGCGCACGGATGCTATATGAGGTGCTAGAAAGCGTGAAGCGGGCGCAACGTTGCCCCAAAACTCCGCAACAAATACAAACTTACGACCGAAACTCACCCAAAGTCAAGCGAAGGCAGCAAACGACGAGAACTACCGCTGAGCCCGAAGAGAAACCGGGGATTTGGCCCATTTTCGGAGTAGAATCCACATAGGGTCGCCGAGGCTGGGTGTCTCCAGGGGTACGATGGTCCTCCAAAACCCTTCTCACAACTCTCTCGCACACCGGAGAAACTTGAAAAAAGTGACCGACGCTCAGTGGTTTGCTGCTCTATCGTTTCCTTAACGTGGGAACCATGCGCCGTTACTTTGAAATCGTTAAAATCGTACAACTTTGTGGCGTAAAACACGGCGGCGCGAAGTTTCTTCGACTTTCCAACTCAGCAGTTCACTTTAGTGCTGCTGTGTGTGATCACGCCGCGGTGAGACACGTAACCTTCCGCCTGCAAGTCAGAGTGGGACTACTTCGGGGCGCTATCCACGCAGAGGTTGGCTGGACGAACACGACGGAGGAATGAGACGCTCGAACGTTTAAAGACGCAACAAAATATTTTCGACGCGTCTGTGAATTCCCGTTCGAGAACGTCTGACTTGCTTTATTTCGTGGAAGCTTCGCTCTCTCTCTCTCCTTCTGTCGTCGCGGCGGAGGAATTTTCACTCATTTTCTACTTCTCAAACGCTATGACTCAAAATTAACCCGTTCACTAGATTTCTGTTTTTCCGTCATGCTCTCGAACACCTACTCTTCACTACGCTTCCTTAGGTCGTCATGGGTTCTGCAAGTTTCTTTAACTTGCCCCTCTCATACAGGCCCTTTTGTGGTCCATTTCTCACCCTAAGGTGTAAAAAAAAAAGTATATAAAATAGGAGTAAAAACTAAAAGTTAACAAGTACCGTATTCAGGTGATACCTGAACCCGGGGAGAGAGAGAGGGGGTTTATAGTAATATCCTATGATGATCAAAAAAGGACGACCTCGCCGTGTTAGGTCTTAGTTGTAGCAAACGTTTGCCTACATAATGTGAAATGAACCGGAACAATGTCAATGTTTGAGTCACGGTGTGTATTCACCGTTAACTCCCATTGAGACAGCGTGCAGAACAATGCACGCTGTGAGCCTCATTACCCGTCACACGCACACGCACACACACACACACACACACACACACACACGCACGTCGCGGGACCCACACATGTGATTACCCACACACTGACTTGTGAATCCTTATCGGATTGAAAGATCCAGGTGTTAATCGCCCGCTCGTCACAACAACAAGAGGCAGGCCTTATCCCGGTGATGTTTGTCTTCACACTCTGTTACAGCAACACTGCCCCGCCGCCCGGCCCTCTGTCTCCATTCAGCCCTAATGAAAGGCCCATTTCCAGGGGGAGCAAATTGATCTTCTCAGGGGGTCCGGGCTCACAATGCGTGTGTTGCTGTGGCCGGTGTCAACCTCTCGGTATTCATGACGACAGAAGGGGGCGAAGTGTCAGTACTGGTTCGCACCGCCGTCAAGAAACCCGCTGAACATTTGTCGAGATGCGCTTTTGGTTGATCAGAAACGCACGTTAATCATGTTTAATAATTTAATAATAATTTAGCGTTTCTATTTTGCAATTGTCGTGTTTCGATTTTTGGAATGTATGGAATATGAACCGTCTTTCTATTGGCAATTGCGTAGTTTAATTCAGTCTAAATGAATTCACATTTCCGTGATTTACAAATAATGACAAAGACACATGCACTGATTCACTGATCACGTGGGCGTGGGTGTGTCGATCGGAAACCGATAACCTCCGAAAGTGGCTCGGAGCGGCGCTCGTTTCTTAGTGATGTCACCCCAGATGTGGACCTCTGGAGTAGCCCACAGAGCCAGACTGGGCTGGAGAGGGTGGGGTCCGGTTTCATGAGCAGCGCACTCTGATCAGTTTGTCTTTGTGAGCCACTACACTACTAGTTCATGAAAAACCTCACAACAAAAGAGCACGTTTTATTTTAAAGAAAGAGGAAATTCCACCGTTTTGGTTGAACGAGCGTACGTAGGTTTAAATTTCGATACATAAATGACGCCAACTTCATCGATCTCAGATATGGAACTCCCTCAAGTTGTGCTCGCCACATTAGTTTCATTAGTCATTAGTATTTCATAAGTCACAACCCCAAAAAAATGAATGCATGTTTTAATATTGTAGTAATCAACAATGCACTCGTGTACTGATAAAAAACACGCGTGTGTGTGTGTGTGTGTGTGTGTGTGTGTGTGTGTGTGTGTGTGTGTGTGTGTGTGTGTGTGTGTGTGTGTGTGTGTGTGTGTGTGTGTGTGTGTGTGGTCGCTCATTTACTTAGCGACGCAGAAAAAGCACAAATGCAACAGTTGTGTGTGGCTAAGCTAAATTAAATAGTAAGCTATTGAAAACATCAATGATGAAACATTGGTTAATACACAGGCTTCTTGCCGAAGATTAAAGGGTCATATTATGGGTTTTTCCATTTCCTTTAGTGTGTTATACAGCTTTGTCTTAATCCCTTTCATAATGGCGACTAAGCTACGAAGCTAAAGGTCCGGGCCAAAGGGAGTTTCCCTCTCCCACAGAACCAACCTCGCCTAAACTGCATGACTTACTTCTGTGCCTTTGGTGACAACACCAAGGAGCCAGCGAAAGCTACCTAACGTTATATATATATATATATATACGTGTATAGTAAATATAAAGATAGTATATAGTAAATGTTTTGATCAGCTGTAGGCCTCGGCTAACCTGATAGCAGCCTCTTTAGTGTTCGACCGGTGTGGTTAAATCCACTGTAGGCCTACCTTTACCTTATGTGTTGGCATGAAGTGTGGAGTTGTATTCATGATTATACACGTTATGTAATGTCATGGCTGCAAT
>NW_028178460.1:0-30000 GCF_964030765.1 Micromesistius poutassou | reverse complement strand
ACAGTGCGGCGGAGACACCTGCGCCGCCCCCCCCCCCCGCCCTGTTGCCCACTTTCAATCACTCGCCGAGCGTCTGAGGTCAAGAACTCCCAGAGAAGTGAAAGTTAATGTGAGGGTCGGGGGGGGGGCCCCTTTACCTCTGTAAGTCAAACGCCGTCAGAAGGTACAGGCCGATGTGCCGTTGCATGTGCGTGTCATTTAAACGCGCGTGGGTGGTCCGGAGGAGCCGGGGGGGGAGTTTAACTACAAACATCCAAGGCACTCCGTGTCCTGAATGCGTGCAATGCTCCTACATGTGTGCATGCAGTTTCTGCATTAGCACACCTACGTTCGTATCCTGCCCCTGGGGCCCCCCCGCCCCGCTGTGCACAGCCATCCGAGGAATGCTGGGGGAAAGTGGTATCACATGACCCGTGTGTTATCCGGTACGATATCCCCCCCCCCCCCCCAGTGAAGGGTCTATTTGTTCATTAACATTAAGAGACGTGTGGATGCTGAAAGTTAAAATATACCGTGTATTGTTTACATGCATGTACATGTTGGGTGACACTAGATATGTTGTGTATTATTTGTGTGTATAAATATCTATATGCCGGAGACATCGGATCCAGGCCGGCGGTGTGTGGGAGCCTCACGTAGTTAAAAGTGTAAAGTGAGTTTCCCTGGCACGAATCCACTTAAGGGTTAATTGTATCCCTAATTCACAAGCTGCTACCCACGCAGACACGGCAGGTATTCACACCTCACCGTCCCCCCCGTCCCCCCCCCGTCCCCCGCAGGAACCAGACGGCTTTCCATCTGCATGCATGTTCCACGGGGGTTATAAATAAACCAGCGTCGCACACAACAAGAACACAATAATGTACACTTTTGAAAGAGATTGCTTGCGCTTCTTCGAACATCTTTCCCAGTGTACTGACGGGAAAGGATTGACAATGCCCCATGTTTGTTATTGTAAATGTCTTAAGCGCCGTTGCAATTGTAAGGACATATGTTTCTAGTCACAGAGCCTCAACTTTCTTGAAAGTCTATGTGGAGGACCACCGGTCACCTTAGGGTGCTGCACAGCCAGCACCCAATGTGGACTCCAGAGGGCTGGGGGAGCCGTGTGGGTGACAGCCTAACCCGGGCACCGGGCACTGGGCACCCCCAGGTGAGGGCGTCTGCTTGTTAAAAGGGTTTACAACCCTCCAAATCCTTAAATCCCTGTGTGTGTGTGTGTGTGTGTGTGTGTGTGTGTATAGAGGCACGTGTGTGTGTGTTGTGTGTGTGTGTGTTTGTATGTGTGTGCGTGCGTGTGCGTGTGAGTGTGCGTGCGTGTGCGTGCGTGTGCATGCGTGTGCGTGCATGTGTGTGCGTGTGTGTATGTGTATGTGTATGTGTATGTGTATGTGATTGTGTGTGTGTGTGTGTGTGCGTGTGTACTGTGTACGCATGTTGTGTGTGTGTGTTTGTCAAACAGTGCCTCTGGTAAACACACGCCGCAGGGAGAAAAAAAATGAACTGTTTTATTACTTTTATGTTTTATAACAGAGTCAAAGATTTGCCCCTTTTCCGAATATGACCGTGCATCGTTATGACCGGCCAAGCATCAGCATCTGGGAGGATAATTGCGGTGCTGAGGGACAGCGCGATAAAAGCAGGAACAGGTTGAGGCCTCCGGGCAGACGCCCTGCGCACTACCCACACTCTCCTCCCTGTGAGAAGCTTCCCGTTCCCAGGGCCCTGTGTGTACGTAGGGGGGGGCAATAACTCACTCCAGGTCCCCGACTTCCTCTTTTGGGCCTTCTGCCATTTATTACTCCTCTCTGGCGCTGCCGTACAGCTGCTGTCCCCCCCTTGTCCCGTCCCCTCTCTCTGATTGGAGGGTGAGGATGTGTGAAGAGGTGACGAGGGATGAGGAGACACACACACACACACACACACACACAGAGTGGTGCCTTGAGGGCAAGGAGGATGAGGAAGGATGAGGTCGCAGGTCGGACGTTTATAGGATGAAGATCCCCGGGATTGTCCTCGAGGAGTGCTTTACAGAAAGAAGGGCAAAACGCGACACACTCGAGACCTTTGTAGAAAATAGACATTTAAAACTAAGACTTAGAATAATAATAAGTTATAAGTAATAACAACAGCAGAGGAGAATCAGGTGAATGAAGTTTGAAGCCTGGATTAAAAAAATGGTTTAGCTTGAATTGAATCATTGCCTGTATTTAAAAAAAAAAAACATTTAAAAAACAGTTACATCTTCTGGGTGTTTATCGCAGCTGTAAGCAGCAAAGGAATGCTGCTATCCAATATGTTTGGTCTTAACGGCTCACAGACCCGTGCCAAAGGATCCCGGGGAATTACAGGGCTAGAGCGGGCTGAACTTATTGTGGTGAACGTCCCACAACAACCAACACCAAAATGGTTTAAAAACTGCTTTACCCTTGATGCTTTTACTATCATAAGGCCTATTATTTACTCTTAAAAAAGGTCATTAAAACGTATCGTGGTTAAAAACCAGCCTGTAACTAAAGCCTGGATTCTTCATGTTTCTATATGAAGTGGATTTTTTAGATTTCTTTCACATTTCTTCTGGGATGGATACATTCCGTCGTCGAGACCAGACAATCTGGCCCCCCACACGACACATCCATCCCATAATAAACTGTTGCCCCCCCCCCCCGCCGACCATAATTAGCCGTACAGCCAGCAGACTGTATTCTGCATCAGGGTAGGTTAGGTGGTACACAGCCTCCCCAAACTGTTACCGTCTGACAATGTGCTCTTTCACTGGCGGGGATCAGATCTGTTAGGGCAGCGAGGGTATAGCAAAAAGGAAGGAAAGGAATCATTTGTAAGCGAGCATGCTGTGTCCTGTGTTTAGCCCAGAGGTATTGAGTTACTGTATTCCTGTTATAAAGTCCTCCTGAGAATTCTCCCCCAACGGCCTATCAACGGCAAATAAAAAAATCCATCCGTGGATTTTGGATTTTGGCTGGATTTGGTTTTGGGATTTGATTTCATTTGTGTTCTCGCCTCGATTCCGGCCAGAGAAAGAAAATGAGGGTAGGAACTTAAGTCATAAAGAACAAGAACATCAGTTTTAAGTCAGAGGTAGTTGGTTTACACATTGATGACTTATATTGTTGGATTGGCTTTTTAAAAAAGTCAATTTTTATGGGCAATGAAGTTGAAGTTGCCAATATTTAACAGAGCAGTTGTGTTTCACAAGAATGCCTGCATGGGAATAGCATAAGTTGAGTGTGTGTGTGTGTGTGTGTGTGTGTGTGTGTGTGTGTGTGTGTGTGTGTGTGGGTGTGGGTGTGTGTGGGGGCGGTGTGTGTGTGTGTGTGCACACTCCTGATCACACAAAGTATTTTAATCCAATCAGTTTCTTGTTCACATGACTGTCACGCACTCCCTGTTGCTATGGCAACCTGCGACGAAGAGAGGAGGGGAGCGAGCGACGAGACGAGAGCAGACCCACACGCAGACGCACACACACACACACACACACACGCAGACGCACACACACGCACACACACACACACACACACACACACACACACACACACACACACACACACACATGCACACACAAACACACACATACACAGAACCATGTGTTTTCCACAGTATTAGCCCACATAATGAATGTATTGTAAATCATGAAGAAAAAAAAAATACATTCTCATATGCTACACAGACATGATATTTGCCTGGAGAGAAAAGCCAAATATCATTATTTTAGTTAGTTAAAATAGTACAAATGTGCTTTGTGGAAATGCTTCCAACACCCTACCTAAGTCAGAACTTGAACTTGTTTGTTCGACTTCGAAATCAAGGCTTGTGGTGGGCTATATCATTTTACACTTTTTCACTTCCCTCTCAAGGTGAAAAGGTCACTGCGTGCCATGTGGTTTCCACACTGAAAAACCTTCTGCTGATTCTTCTGTCTGCTCTGTCATTTCCTGTTCAAACCTTGCTCAAATTTCTTGGTCAACACCGGTAAGGTTAATCTGTATTCGTAAGTGGACTATATATATATATATAATTTATTTTATATATTTTTTAATTTCTCCTTTACTCTTTAGCAGTAACTTATAGTGTCCATTGGGTCGCTAACTGCAACACCGAGATTCTGAGCTCTTATCTTAAGTTATTTGACGCTATATTTGCGTTGCAGCAATAGAACGATAAAAACGAGCTTAGTGCTCCACCTAGTGGTCCAACACGGTATCACGTGTTGGACTCGTGTTGCTCATGCTCAGCAAATGGTTGGCGTCTCTGTCCACGGAGCGCGCGTGCGTGCGTGTGTGTGTGTGTGTGTGTGTGTGTGTGTAACGTAAAAGTGCGGTACTGAAGCACTCATCGGATTTTCTGCAGGAAATGCGTTTTCCAGTATTGATGTCGTTACATAACATGTATTTACATGTATGTTACAAAAGCAACAACAATGATGATACAAAGCGTCCGAAAATTATTGACATTTTATTGTTAAATTTCAACCAGCAAAAAGACAACTGAACTTTATGATGAACCGTAATTTCCCTATGAACATCCACAAAGATAATGAGGCTTAAGTTCAGAAAGAAAATCTGGTAAACCCTGCATTTGGGAGTGGCAATAAATGGCAGTGAATTGTCATTACATTTTCAAAAACGAATGAAAACATGATTAATAAAATAGACACACGCATAATCATTAGTAGTTGAGTAAGTGTTTTCCCATCTTTTCAGCTACAAATGAATGATTTAAAGTTACATCACTACTAACTTTTTCATTTCAATATCCCATATTTGTTCAAACATTTAAGTAGGAAGATCAACACTTATTGGTTCGAACTTGAACACCCATATTTGAACCTGGTCTTCTGGCCTTAAATATTACAATGTCTCTGATCATCCTCTTTTTGGGGGGTTTATAGAAAAAAAAAAATCACCACCTCTCCCCTGAAAGTGCCTCTGAGTCCAAGAGCAGAGTGAATACATGCTGATGCCATGTGATCTATAGTGTCATTAGTGCATCAGATACAAGAGAATCCATATTGTACAAAGGTCTCGTACCGTGGAAGGTACCAACCACAAGGCAGTAGTAAAACGAACACACAAAGCTGGCCGAATGTTTTACAATCACCACTGACGCTGCATCGGGGGAAACACGAGAGAAACAAGAACCTTTTTTTTCATTGTGTTGGGACAACGTCTGCCGTCGTTAGTTCTGTGTCATTACAGACACGGGTGCCAGCCCCCGGCGAGGTCCAGCAGCGACCCCGCGGCCTCTTGGGCCTCGGCGTCCAGCTGGAGGATCTCCACCGACTCCAGGTCCAGCTCGGCCTCGCCGGGCAGCACCAGGTACTGGTACTGGTGGCACTGGTAGTAGTGCAGCTCGATGTAGCCGCTGTCCGACAGGGGGTCCTTCTCCATCTCCCCGCCGCCGGCCTCCTCCTCCTCCTCCTCCCCCTCCTCCTCCTCCCCCTCCTCCTCCTCCTCCTCCACGGACTCCATGGTGACCAGCTCCTCGTGGTCGGGGGTCAGCCCGCCGGAGGAGTTCTCGAAGAGGGTGGGGTTGTCGGAGGTCAGGATGTGGGACGACGGAGTGGACAGGAGGAGGGAGTGGGAGAGGGAATCTGCGCGAGGAAAAAAGGGGGGAAATTAGAATTGAAAACGACCCGACTCGGCGAGTGTTTTTTCCCCCGTGGGGGTCGGTCAGGATCCAATAAAACAAAGAGCAAAAGAGACAAAAGAGACTAGAGCCTAGGGCCTAATTCTGGGGCCGTCGGTTGCCAAGGTTAGAAAAGGGTTGTCGCTATGGAAACGGAACACAAACACACCAACCACGTTACACGCCGAGAGAGCGAGAGAGCGACCATAAAGGAAACATCCGGGCGGTAAAAGTCACCGAGGGCCGTCTCTCTCTCTGTTGACGTAAACGGCCTGAGGAGAGTTCAGACAAACTCGTTGCGTTCTCAGTCTCACCGCCGGCCACTACTCACCAGAAATGTCGACAGAATCGCACACCATAGAAGTCCCATAGTCAGCGCCGTCCAACCTGGTCAGACAGAACGCCACAGGGCCGCAATGAATACCTTCTAGATTAAACAACAATAATAATAATAATCTATGAAATAATAATAACAATAATACAATAAAAATACAGTACACTATATAATTAAGAGGCTGACACGTTCATTCGTACAATATTTCGTACAATCATACATTCGACCTAGTAGTATTTTCTTGACCAATGCACTTGGGCACTTTGCACACCATGCAATGAATAACCGTGACTAAAACCCACAGACGAGTGTCGAGTTAACAGAGTTAATGTTCACATTGGTGGGGGGAGGGCAGTCATGGATGAAGAGGAGGCTCTCACTCACAGGGCTGGCATGCTGACCAGGTTGCTGTTGGCGCTGTGGTAGTGGTGGGTCTTCTTGAGCACCTCCAGCAGGGCTGCTCGATACTCTGGACACACACACCACAGAGACCCCTTCCCTACGGACTGGAACACACACACACACACACACACACGCACACACACACACACACACACACACACACACACACACACACACACACACACACACACACACACACACACACACACACACACACACACACACACACACACACACACACACACACACACACACACACACACACACACACACACGACACTCGTTTGGTTTAACATTGTACAACAAGAAAAATGGGGGGGGAAACAACAAATACAGTTGAGTCACGCTGCCGCGATAGACAGAAAGGTGACTTTAGCGGTTTAGACTACAAACCCCAACGCATGCCTTCTGTAAAGTGAGTCAGACAGGGTTTTACTGGTTTGAGGGGTGGTTTCACGTCTTCTGACAGTCGGCGGCTACCTGGCTTTTGTCCCGCTGGATCCTCTGGAAGCTCTTGCTCAGCGACAGGTTGTGGCGGACCGAGTTCCTCCAGCCCGCGGCGGCGGTGCCGTAGTACGGGAAGCTGTTGACGATCCACTCGTAGATCCCTTTCACCGGGAGCAGCTTGTCGGGCGAGTCTTCTATCGCCATGAAGATCAGACTGCTGAAGGAGTAAGGGGGCTTGTTCGAGGAGGAGGAGGAGGAGGAGGAGGGGGAGAGGGAGTCGGCCGTCGCAAAGGCCCGGGGCGGCTCCGGCTGCTGTTTGGACAGCAGGTTGATCTTGGGCAGAGGCTGCAGCGGCAGCAGGCTGCTGCCCCTCTGGTGCAGCCAGCTCAGGCACGTCAGGTCGTCCTGGTCGGACGCAGGGGTGGAGCTACGGCAGTGCGCGCTGTGTTCATCTGAGCATCGGGAGGACGAGTTGGAGAGAGGGGAGGACCGGGCGCTCCGTTCTAGGGCGGTGGGGGATTGGGGAAAGGACAGAGGCGAGAGAGGGAGCAGGACGTGACCGTTGGAGGTCTGCGAGGAGGAATAGAAAGGTTGCGATCCAGAGAGAGAGGCTGTGTGAGACGGTATTGTATCAGAACTAGCCTCCATCGTGCTCCAGGTGCTGAATGCACTTGCTCACGCCCTGTTGTAACCCTGTGGGAATATGAGAAAAAGGGCAATTATATATTATTTATTGGGATGGTGCAAATTGAGCCCCGGGTTTATAGTACACCCTATTATCACCCGCTCCCCTCCCGTCATTTCATTATTTCACATCAAAAACACAAATTAACATATGCCTGCTTTGAAGTTGAAACGTACACTCCATGCCCCTGGAAATTGCATTATAATATGTTCAAAGTCTGCATCTGCCAATAAGCGGCCCGGCCAGCGCCCTCAAGTTTAAAATGTCTCCAGAACAGGTTGATGGTTGACAACAAATGATGGTGGGACACTACTAGCTACTGGAGTAACTTTAACCATGGGTAAAACTAACTACGTATCTAGACGTATGTGTACAACAAACCCGTATAGAATCATTTAATTCATTGAGGCTGTAACGTGATGCATGTGTAACAAATGCATTTATAAACACGCTTGAAGGCAATAAAAGGCACATGTCTCTAATATGGAGCTCAATGGGGAAAATGGCGCTGCAATATAAAGTTACATTTCGTCCGCCTCTGGCGATCACCTGGCGAACTCTTGTTTTAAAAAAAAAAAAAAAAAAAAAAAATGTAAACGAATAGAATCGTGAAAGTCACCTACCGAATACTACTGTCCCCGCGGCACAGGCGAATGTCTTTAAAGCATCGTTTTTTGGTTATAAAGTTATAAAGGTCGAAATGTGCTCTTTAAACGTGAGTAACAGCGGCCAGCAGCATTCCACGCTCCGTGTGGGTTCGGCGGTGACTCCGCTGCTGCCGCCGCGTATCCATGGAGACCGAAAGGACGCTTTGGTTCGGTTACGCGCACGACGCGCGTCCGTGTTTGACAGTTGAAGTCTTGACTTTCCGTGGTTAGGTTATTTTCTCTGCCTCTGACTCTGTCTCGTATAATATATAATGTATGATAAAATAATATGTATAATAATAATAATAATAATACAATAAATGTATAATAAAAAAAGACAAAAAGTGCGATATTTTAAGTGGCAAAACATTTATTAAGACTGCCTTTGATGATATATATAGGCTACACAAAAGCTTGAACACGGTAAAAGTAAATACTTTTCTTCTAGAAAAATAAATAAAACAAATTTTATTTTTAAATATCGTTTTTTTCTATTTCTACAATGCCGTTCTTGATAAATAAAACTAATACCCAAGACAAAAGATCTGGGACACGATTCAAGAGATAAATTTTCGTGAGCATGAGCACGAATTTTCGTGATACTGGGTTGGTGTAAGCTACATCCCGTATACTAATGTATACTAACGGCATGAATGTAGTTGTAAAATAAATTTGTGCTTCTGTGGTACCTTGAAATTTCCTTGATAGACCTACAGCATTCAAATGCCAGGCAAGTAACAGGCAACAGGGGGCGCTGTTACTCAATGAATGTTTCCAAAAGTCCATATGGTGTCCATGACTGAGCACTTCATGATAACGGTGTTTTGGGAAAAAAAAAAATCACAATAAAAGAGAAGAAACACTTCTGTGCAAATTGTTTTATTTTGGAGAAAGCCAAGGAAAACTGAAAAGTCGAAGACAGAAGAACTCTATCCTACAAACAGCAGAAACCAGCTTCTTAACACAAATGCTGAATCTGGATTTTACCCAATAATATTGTGGTTTTTCTCATGCGTAAACTGTCAATTAGACCTAAGAGCATTTAGTGCAGACGCTATTCTTAGCTAGTGTGCGAGAGAGTAAGAATACGTTATGTCTTCTAAAAGTTGTGTTACTGGTATTTATCTATTTTCCCCAGGCCTACCAAACCATTACATATAAACCTTAATATCAGTCTTACAAGAAACCAGTAGAATCTCATCAGGATCAGGAACGTCGTCCTCATCCGTGATGCCTTTCAATATTACAGCTATACACGATTTGAAGAACAAGAGATGTTCTCACACAACTCCGGAAATACACGAACGAAATGTGTTGTCTTAATGACTGGCCTTCTTACCCAACTGATCCGACACGCACACACATGCGCATACACACACACACACACGCACGCACACACGCACACACACACACACGTGCACACACACACGCACACGCACACACTTCATATGTCAAACTACAGAGGATTTATGGGTTATTGAGTTTAACTTATCATCATTATCGTTGTGGGTTGGAGGGTCTCAAAGTCTTTTTAAAGGCAAGGGGGGGGGGGGGGGGGGGGCTTATATTTAACGAAGGGGGGAGAGAGCCGCCCCCTCCCCCCTCACGTCTCCGCTCTGGTGCGTCGCGGCCCTAGAGCCACCAGAAGCGCACGTAGACGATGAGCATGATGAAGAAGACGCCGCCGGCCGCCAGCTTGGCGTAGGTGGAGCGCGTGTTCAGGTACTTGGCGTCGCTGCGGTACTTCTTCGACAGGCTGGACAGGTTGCTGGCCTTGGAGTCCAGCGCTGTGGGGTGGGGTCGGGGGGGGGCGGGGGGGAGAGAAAGAGAGGGGGAGAGGGGGAGGAGGGCAGAGAGAAAGGAGAGGAGAAAGAGAGAGGGTGGGGGATGATGGTGAAAGAGGGAACGAGGGAGGCAAGGGAGAGGAAGAGATAGAGGAGGGGGTGGGAGAAAAGTGAGGAAGACGGATATAATTACATGTCGTTACACAAAATGCGCCCTTATCTATTTGAGTCTCCCCCCCCTGGCGTTCATTATTCATGGTTCAGAACTGGGGGGGTCTTCGGTTTGACCCCGGATAGACGAGGACGTGGGAGGGGAGAGGGGACAGCTGCTCACCGGACAGAGCCTCTCCTCGCTGGAGAACCTCCTCGATGTTGGCCACCATGATCCTCTGGACGTCCTGCAGCTCTGTGTTGATGTTGCCCAGGTTCCTCCTGGCTCGGCTGTCGATGTACGACTTCTTGGTCTTCTGGATGTACGTGTCTGTTGGGGGGGGGAGGAAGGGGAGGACACCATGAGCCGCCGACAAACTCAGATAATCACCGTCGTCGTGGTATCCTTCGTAGTCCCAGGCCACTGCCCTCTACTGTCAAAACACAGTGGGACCGCTGTGTGCTTTGAAGTGTACATATGAATAAATCTGAATTCATGAAGGAATCGGTTACATAAAGGTTCCCCTAATGTTATTTGTCATTTGTGGTATTGATATCAGAACAGACTTTAGTTTGGGTTCATCGTATGCATATTAAGTACATTTTTTGACATTGATACACATTGTAAGTTACTCCCCCCCTCCTTGGCTCCTCTCTCACCAAACTCGATGAAGGAGTACGGCCTGGACACGGTCGGGACTTTCTTTCCATGCTGCTCATTAAACTCTGTCTGAAGATCTTCTAAATACGCAAAGGCCAGCTTCTTGGGAAACCCAGCTTCACACAACACCAAGTAGACCACTCCTTTCTCTATAACGTAACTGGAGAGAGGGAGACGGGGAGAGGGGGAGAGAGGGGGAGAGAGGGAGAGACGAATATCACAAATTGTTTTATTAAAGTGTTGTTTAGCCGGTTTAGTCACATATTTTGATACCACTAACAGCTATCTGCAAGAGGAAATGTTAACGGTTCATTAGTACTTTACATTGTTGCATTGTTTGTTTATTTGACGCCCGTTCCAGAAATGAGAACGGATACTCACTGGAAGCACATGGAGCCAGCCTCTAAAGTGCAGCGTGACGGACTCTGTTCGTTGAGTTTCCTGAAGAGCTGTTTGGCCTGACTCTGGTACTGCTGGAGGTCCCGGCCCAGCTGAACGCGCAAAGCCACAGACACAAAGGTTAGCAACACTTTAACAGACACACACTGTATGCAGTAAGCACACTCGACACACAACAACAACACACTGACTACACACTGGAGCCTTTCATTCATGGTTCTACATGTTATTGAGAAAAACATGGGAATAGCAATTCTGGGTCAAATAAGACTATGGTTTTACCATTCTAAGTGTGTCATTACCATCCATATAATCTCATCCTTACTGTTACTGCACAGAACAATGGCTTCAGCTTCACCACTCGACAGAAGGTAGGTGTGCATTTGTCTATGCTATCATGGCAGTTCCTTGTGTCTATGCAAAGCTGTTACACAATGGAGTCATCACAGCACTGATGCATCACAGGGACACACGAATAACCACATGCATCACATGCATATAGGCCTATAAGCTGTTGGAGCAGACAACAAACCTTTTCACTTCCCTTGGAAAGCGCAAATGAGAGAGTGGGGGAAGTAGGTTAGATTTGATATTTATAGGTTGTGTACAAAAATGAGAAATCAGCTCAAAAAACTAGTTCAGAGGGACATCTGTCGACCTAATAATCAGCCTCACTGGAAACAAGTGAGATGGGAACCCTAAAGATGGGCTTTTTTTTTTTTGGAGGAATGAGAAGACCGATTGTAGATATGATTTCATTCTTTATCAGGTGCGAAATCTCATTTCTCATTAAATTGAAACGATTGGAGTGCAATGAATAACCACAGAGAGTAGAACCGCCCCGTCCAACGGGCAGCCGGGGTTGTACACATCATCACAACCTGGTCACTAGCGCCACTAGGGTTATGGCACATCTATTATTCATATAATATAACGTTATATCGGTGACGTTACGAAAACAAGGCTGATCCACGATACAGCATCATGTGTTAAAAAGCCAGCAGAAGCTAAGCAGCTCGACAGGCAGCTGCTGACATGACCTGACGGAGTCGACGTCTAGTACATATCGATCCGAATCCGATCGGAGCAGCAGCAGCA
This sequence comes from Micromesistius poutassou, assembly GCF_964030765.1. Lineage (NCBI taxonomy): Eukaryota > Metazoa > Chordata > Actinopteri > Gadiformes > Gadidae > Micromesistius > Micromesistius poutassou. The sequence continues at coordinate 17,744 of NW_028178460.1, read as the reverse complement.
GCAGCAGCAGCAGAAAAAGGAACAATATGAGGATCATCTGATCACTAATAATAATAACCACCAACCTGCTCGTCCTCCTGCATGGAGGCGGCCAGCGGCAGGCCGTCCGCCAGCCGGGCGATCATGGTCAGCAGCACCATTTTTTAGAGAGTATGCACCGGTCGTTGCAGGTAGAAAACACCTCGGAAAGATCTGACAGTCTGTAGGTTGACAACACTACAGTCCTGACGCGCTGAGCTGGCCGGAAACCAGAGCGCTAAGCGTGAGTGCACCTTGAAACTACGTCGGCTGAACATGCGACGACAAGGACTATGGTTCCGCCCGATGACGGTAACCTTGCGGATTGTTTTTTTTTGGAATGATGCAAATATTCCAGTCCCTTCCAAAACAAGGATTGAGGAATGTATGCACCGGTTGCTGTCTATTACATATAATATAATTATCATTTATCATTTATACAATTATATCATTCTATAATCATGTTGTGTTATATAATATTATTTTATTTATAATACATCATATTATGTTCTTTACACATGCATATGCTTAGTTTAATCAAATGAAAATACAATACAAATATTCCCCATACAGACAAAAACATGTGGACATAATTTAGGCGTATCCTTATTATTATGAATTAATCAGCAGATATCTAAACCTTTTGCTTGTTGTCGCAGGTACAGACCTATAGTTTATACACGTCAGCAGGGGGCGCTGTTTACATAATTTGTAAGCAAGTTATTGAGGAAGTTTTCTACCTAAAAAAAAGCATGTTTGTGCTCTCAATCGGGTTAACCATTAACCATTACTGTTATGAAATGTCGGTCATATTCTTTCAAATACACTGAAGTGTGTAGGTCTAATTTGATAAGTGATAATGCAATTAATAAGTAATATCAGAGTAGTCCTTTGTAACATTGTAAAGGGATGCATTTGGCTCGTTAAAAAGTACTGACTAATGATTGATTGATGTTTGAAACAGAGCACAAAAAACAGATGTACCAAATCAAAATTTATTCAAAATTTATCAGAGGGTTGATTTGAAATGTTTAAAATGTAATTCCCTTTTTCATTGTTAGTAAAAAAAATCATCAACTCGTAATAAAAACAGATTTGTCTCATATATCACGCACAGTTACGTAAAACGTTGACAAAAACACGTAAAAAAGATCCAAAAGCATTACAAGTCCTGCCATATTGGATGAGTTCAATTTTCAAGTAGTTCAAGTTAAGTCGGTTTAAACTAGAGCCGAACGATACTGGATTTTAGGGGCCGATACCGATATTAAAGAGTAAAATATTACCGATAGATATATCGGGCGATATTTAAAATATAGATATCGGCGTGCGGATGTGCTCTGTTTAGAGGTTCAACCGCCACAGTACAGGATTCATAAAGAGGTGATCACGTTAATAAATCAACACCACTGCTAAAGTTTTCATATCGGAAAACACATACGCCGATACCAATATATATCTGTGACGGGCCAATATCGGCCGATAAAAATCAGCCAACCGATATATCGGTCAGTTTCTAGTTTAAAGTTGAAATTTGGACATTATAGTATAACTCCTCAGGTAACGAAGCAGTCAGGAGCGCGGCAGTAGGGTCATTCTAGGTCACGTTAAAAGCTCTCAATCTTTCGGAAAGATCTGGTGGTATTTCTGTGCGACAGCAGCAGCCGTCTCGGTATGACACGGAACTAAAGGGAGTCTTGGCGGTCCGAGGATCAGTCCGGATATGTCACTCATCAACTGCTTGTTCAAGGCGACGTCAAAGCCTGTGGAGCAAACAGTCCCAAACAACACACAACACGTCAGGACTTAAGTTACTCCTCTTAATTGCGTCACAAAACCACCTCCGTTTTGGAAGATGGAAGCATTGGAATTGTTAATGAGTTAGTAGAAATGGTTTTTGGGACCGTTTAATAATTATTTTCATAAACAGATTTTTGATTATGGGGATACATTGTTGTGTTTGAAATGGCCAGTAGTTCTCAAGCAAACTCTTCTTTAGCCAAGGTAACAGTATATTTACGTTGATTCTGGATTTTACAGTACTACAACTGTCTTTAGTCTTCTCAATATGCAATATGAGTATTGGCCACATTTTTTTTTTTCCCATGATGCATTTTGAGGTACGAACAGGATACAACACCGGGAACGGCGGGAACGTGTTTAAAGGTCTTACCGAATTTAGAGGCAAAGGCGAGAAGGTCTTGCACATTGAACTGTTTGGTAAAGAAATGACACCAAGACGTTAGCACATGAGGCCTGTTCAGAACACTGGAGCCTGGGGTTCTGACGGTCACTGAGCAGGTGCTATACCTGGAGAGCTCTGGCCCCGACAAGGTCCCCTTGAGCAAACGCCTTGAGTAGTTTGTTGAAGTGGGAACCCAGATAGTTATACAAGCTGTGAACAGGGGGGAACAGACGACAACAATGAAACACAAAACTATCATCCATGCACGAGCCACGCATGTCCCGACGGTATCTATTGAGCAGCGTTCCACAAGCTTCATATTTTTTCAGATGTATGCGGCACGTGTCAAATCGCTGCGTCGACCGCGGGCAAGGACCACGATCACGTACGTTTCTGTGCACACTATGAGACTATGAATTAGGCTTAAGGAGTTAGCGTCAGGCGGCCGTACACAGACCTGCCCACAGCTCCGTTGGCTCCAAAGGCCAGAGCGGCCAGCAGTTGCTAGGAGCAAATCACAGGGAGGCAGAGGGTCAATAATAAGTCAGTCAGTGCAGAGAATGCAGATCTTTAGGTGACACACACACAAGGTACAACAGATAAAAGAGCCTAACCTCGTCAACACCACAGAGGAGTGACTGATTGGCTTGACTGTATCTGACACACTGGCCGAAGTCCATCAGATCTGTTCCACTGAACTTTACGCCCCTGAAGGTTGGAATGAGCTTGTCGAGGCCTTTGCATACATCCGACGCGAGAACTGTGAGAAAGGAAAAACGCTCAGGTCTTCAGAGACACCATACACACACAAAGAGCCACTGTGAACGTTGAGAGGCATCAGGCCAATAGACCTCTGAAGAATAAGTCCCGCCTCCGAGGCTCCCGGTTCCCTCGGTCAAATGTTCTATGGGGGAATAACATGTTTTTTTTTTTAATGATCGTACATAACAAACTCTGTAGGTGGCGGAGAAGTAAAAGCTGCGTCACGTTTTCAACTACGCACATTTTCCATCTAGTTTCGACTGTGTTTTTTGGATTGTCGGTGCCGTTAAAGAACGTAAACGATTACGATAACGGCACCAAAAATCCAAAAACCCAGTCGAAACTAGGTGAAAACGGTTGCAGTCGAAAAGGTGATGCAGCTTTTACTTCTCCGCCGCCTACAGAGTTTGTTATGTTACGATCATTCATAAACCCCGTGTTATTCCCCCATAGAACATTTGACCGAGGGAACCGGGACTTCTTCTTCAGAGGCCAATGAACAGGGGGAAGATGAAATGAAGGCTCTCACGGTGGACGCCGGTGAGAGCCGGGATGTGGTAGTAGTAGAAAGGCAGCGTGGGGGCGGCGGAGGCCACCTCCCTGAGGTAAGACCGCAGAGCGTCTGCAAGAAAGGACAGAATCAAATAAAAAACGATGAATTATGTTCTTTCAATAACATCCACCATAAACGAATTTACATGCGCTGGTAAAATCTGATCAACAGAAAGAACGTATACAAATATTCATCAGAAGGTGGGAGGTCCACTGTTATCTACAAAATACAAGCTGCCTGGACCCACACACCTGCGGTCTTGGGTTTAAAGAAGGACGGAGATATCACTCCTATCCCGTCCGCTCCCGCGGCCTCAGCATGCTGAGCCTGACGGAGAAACGTTGACGTCGTTAACGTTCACAAAGACGGATGAGAAACATTCGCCGTTAAACAGGCAAGCTGAATGAGTGGTGGTTTGTGTAAGAAACATTAGTATCTTGTCAACTTAGGAAAATTTTAGATTGAATGGTATGGTGATATTGTAAATCTAAATGATAACGTTGGGACAGAGAGGTTTGGAAGAGGATGAGGGACACATTTTATTTTTTTTAATTTAGTTTAAAAAAATAAGTAGTAAGAGTTTAAAGCCAGAATTCTGGCTTTTAATCTTAGAATTCTGACTGATTCTGAATCCCATGTGGCCCTAATCCTCTTCCATAGAGATAAGTCTGACAGAAGTAACTGTGGCATTAATAGAAGATGATAGAAGATGATGAAGATGAAGATGATGATGACACAAAAAATAAAATAGTGATTTGTGAATGAGTAAATCTCAGTGAAAAAATGATGTCTCACCAAATCCTTTGAATCTTTTATACTCAAACAACCTACGTGCACAATCACGTTATCCATTCTTGGGAAAACGCACACACACACACACACACACACACACACACACACACACCAAACTTTTTTTTTTTTTACTGCATTTCACAAGCATTTAACCGAATCGTATTTCTGGAGCCGACTCAGCAAGCCCTGCGGCGATTGGTTAACTTTTCTAAACATCCTGACCACAAGCAACACAGAAAACTAAATGTACCGTTTCTTATTACACACCCACACACCCACACCGTGACTCACTTGGACCTGGCTCTCAGACACCACTCTTCAGCAATACTCTTTCTCTCCGCCACGCTGAGCGACATGCCCTCTCCAGTGGTGCCGTTCACTGGGGAAAGTAAACCCAGTGCACATGTGGACAGCTACACAGCAGCGTTCTCACCATTCACCGTGCAGTCGTTGCACTACTTGATCGTTGGTGTTGCGTCTTGGTGGAAGAGGAAGATGAACTCAACCAAGGGATGAACTTACCAAAAATGTTGCGGACCCCTTGCCGATTCATCAGGTAGTCAACGTAAGGTCCGATCACTGATAAGTTCAGTTCACTGTGTTGAGTAGAAGCAATACACAAAAAGTCAAGTCATTAAGGCACTTAAATGAGATTAAATGAGTCTGATTAATTTAAAATCAATTGCATTATGCAATTGACAATTCATTATGCAATTTAATAATGTCATTTGAAAATACGTTATTCAAAGTGTATTTTAATATAAGTGACAATGAAATCCTCAATTCAAAGCGTTTGCCGTTTGGCGGATTGAAATGTCATTTGAATTTTGCAACACACGGAGTGTGGCGAAATGCATTGCAATCACGGGAGAGCTAGAGCGTTCCCATTTGAATAAAGGCGCACAAAATATGTGACATAATGTTAATTGTATTTTTATTGTTATAACTTTTTCAAATTGAATTGAGGATTTCATTGTCACTTTGCATATTAAAATACACTTTGAATAACGTATTTTCAAATGACATTATTAAACTGCATAATGAATTGTCAATTGCATAATGCAGTGACTTATTGAATTGCAAATTGCAACTTGCATTCCCATTTGCATTTTGCTACATACATGCCATACTACAGAGCTAAACATGCTCAGACATTTTAGGACCAAATTTCTTTTTTACAGGGAAGGGACGCTCAAATGCGTACACATCTAAACTCTTTGCAGGGTGAGGGTTAGAGAAGCCTAAACCACTTTACTCACCCTTCTGCCGTGAGGGGAGTGAATGCGGCTGCCACAAGTCCCGTCAGTTCGACAGGAAGCATTTCTGTGGTAGACACACGGCATAAAGAGGAACATCAAAGTTCAATATCAATAGTTACTTCTAGTTAATTACACCATTACACATGTCTAATCATCCATACATGAGCGATGAGTCTTGTTCATGATGAGTCTAGATTTTGTTTCGATCAATTGTAGTGATTTAAATGACGCAAATAGAACAAATGAGGATGACTAGGTATTCAAAGTGTATCTCTGGATACCTATGGTTATTCAAGATTATTTTGAGTTTCTACTTTACTGGGAATTCAAAATATCTGCAGAGTCAGGTATCTTGCATGCAATTCACCATGGATTTAAAGCTAAAATTATCATTACCTATTCAGAAGGAAGCGTTTTAAACAAGAACAACACAACAAATACAACTATAGCTACACTCCCTTACCTTTTTGCAGTGTGGACATTGTGTCAAAAGTTGCTTGGGACCTGTTTCATCCGCACTCTCTTTCATCAGAAAGGATTTGTTTTGAGATGCGAAGTCATATGATTCGACATGCGCTGAGCAAAGGCTCACGGGAAATGTAGTCTTTGCTGGTTTATAAAAATAGAATCGATAAGAAGGGGGGCTTATCGTTTAACATGGTGCTCCCGACGACTTTAAGCAAGTGGTACGATTTATTACGCTTACAATCGTAAGTCTATAATATATTCATAACTTTTCTAGGAATGTTCAAAACACGAACTTAAAGAGACGTCGGCCACCCGGCGGGTGGGCGGGACTATCGCCCCCCGGATGCGGAAGTCGCTGCTGACGTTTCGCACCACTACTCCCTGTATGCTACATCAGGCTAATAGCATATCTGGGGGGTTGTTTCTGTTCACGTAGCGCTGTTAAAGTCACCCACTGGACATTCCTTAGAGGGAAAAACGACCTCTTAATAACGCCCGCTGTTCCCTACTGGACGATATGTGAAGTGCGTGTGGATCATTTAGGACTCGGGGTGGGGGGGGGGTCCAGTCTGTTAGCCGGCGGGGGCTAACCCATCCAGAGCTAATCATCACAGTGCTGAACAACACCCCAGCAGATGGGGGAGAGAAACTCCGCTCCTAACATTGTCTTTACACCGGGCGTGACAGGACGGGTCTGAGGTCTGAGGCGGGGATGACGAACGACACAACTCCGTGTGTGTGTGTGTGTGTGTGGACCTCCTCTTCAGCGTGGCTCCGTGGTGGTTCCGGACGGCGGCCGGTCAGGTGAAGTTTGAAAGGTGACATTTCAGGTGAAGACCGACCGAGAGGAGAGGAGAGGAGGGAGGAGAGGAGATGGAAACGCTGTCAACGAGGCGTCTGTCTGCGGAGATCTGTCGTCACCGGGTCGGGTTGGTTTGTGCTCGTCGTCGCGGAGATACGTGTGTGTAGACAAACATGCCGACGTGTCGTGCTCGTGTCATTAGATTACAGGTGAGCTGTGGGAGGTAAACAGGTGTGACCCGCGAATACACTACACACACAGAGTTCCTGGTGTCACCGTTAACAGCGCAACTACCAGCAGACACGTACAGACCCTTTACCCTACAGCTCGATACCTGGCGGACCTTACAGCTCGATACCTGATGGACCGGAATGGTGGGATTAATATAACATCCGCGAATGCCTTAATGCCAGTAAGAATCAGAGCGAGCAGCTGACCCCGTCTTAAGACGCCCTATGACTACGTTATGATGAAGGGGATTACTCGTAATGAGGCTTCTGGAAACTAAAGTGCCGCATCAGCTTGTTCTGCGAACAACGACTTTTTCCCAGACGTGATCCCTTGGACTGGAATTAAGAAGGACCGCATGGCACCACACTCGAATGGATCTCCTGACATCTGCTAGAAAAGCACAGCTGCCGGCGTATTGATTACCTTTCTGCCAGCCCATACCACACTAATGTGTATATCACTGGGCAGTTGGATACCATCAAACATGTTCTCCATACGGTTACACTTGCTGCTACTCGCCTTCCTCTTTGGCCAAGGGCTAGCGATGTCCAGAGAGGAGCGACACAAACTAAGGTGAGTAGGGGGGGGGGGGGGGTGGTGCACTGGGGTCATAAGAGGTTAACCTGAGACATGCTTTCAACTTTTTCGAGGATATCTCCGCCTTGCTTGCTGACTTGTTGCTTTCTGTTTATCCAAAGGGACCAAGTGGTGGAGATGTTTGATCATGCGTATCAGAATTACATGGTGAGTAAAGTGCCCCTAACCTAACCTAACCTTACCTTGTCGCCCCTGACATTGCACTCAGCGTGACGTTTTTAAGGGGATGGTGATGAATGAAGTGATCTCTCTGTGCTGGTATACTAGTGTGTATAGACGCTGTGGGTAGTTGGTTCTATACTTAAGCAAATGTTTTAGTGGCTACAGGGTTTTTTTTACTCCCTAGCTAAAGGTACTGTGTCGAATCCCGAATGTCTACAGCCTTGAGCGGGATGCCTTTCCCCGGCATTCTTCTTCTCATTTGACTGTCTCTTCATTCACAATAACTAAAGTCGCTTTTGATAAAAGCATCTCTCTAAAAGGCCTATTAATAGAAATGAGGACAAAGCCGCGTTCTTATTTATGGATCTTGTTTTGGTCTGAAACCACGAACAAGGTGCTCCATTCACAACACAGAGTTTAAAGTAACGCCATCATCATCAAGACAGATTGGGCTTATGACGTTTCAACGTCGTTAGCTCTGCTCTGGTGTTAGATTAGATGATTTAATGTGTAGCTTCGGGCTGAGAAAGACCTACTAAGCCACCAAATGATTTATTGTTCCTTCTGTCTTCTTTGTGTGTGTCTGTGTGTGTCTGTGTGCGCACACTGCACAGGACCATGCTTACCCAGCGGATGAGCTCATGCCTCTCACGTGCAGGGGTCGCGTCCGCGGCCTGGAGCCCAGCCGGGGCGACGTGGACGATGCTCTTGGCAAGTGAGTAGCCACCAGCTCTCTGTGTACGTCCTCAAAGACTCTGCACTCTGGACACTATCATCATCATCATCCAATCTTGTCACGTGCTCAGCTGTAGGAAGTTATTGGGTCAGAGACGGAAAGACATGGACCAGCCGGTTTGTGGTCAAAAACAAATGACTGGTTGGTTGAGGCTGAAAGGGGCTTGACTGTTTAGCTTTGAAACATGCACTGAGGCGTGTGTGATAAGCTGTGTCGGGACTGGCTAATGGACGTAAGAAATGTAAACGCAGTAAGAAGGCGTGTACTGTTTTTCCACAAAGCACCAAAATGGAGGTTGGTTCGTGGTTGAACACCTGCTGTCCCTCTCAACTCCAGATATGCCACGGTGTACATAACGGCGGGATATAATAGATAATGCCGCTGAGCTCAAAGGAGGTGTAGTACACGCTATGGGGCAGGCTCTAAGACAGCGCTTCTCTTCTGCAGAAGAAAAGGGGCTCCTATGTTAAGGAAGTGAATTAATTATATTGTCTCAAGGCGTTGGTTACAATCAACAGTGCCTATTTACTTTAAGTCCCTTCTTTGCAAAGCAACTTGATGTCAATACAGATTCACGTCACTCAGGAGCAGGGACAGGTTTGGTTTCTTGCTCAAGGATGCCCACAGGTAAGGATGTGGACATTGGGGATGGAACCCAGAATGTTTAGGCAATACAAGGCCGGTGGTGGAACACCCTCATCGCAACACTAAACCAATCCTGCCCCAGAGTCTAAGTGCTCTCTCTTTATTTTTTAGGTTCTCTCTCACCTTGATCGATACCCTGGACACCCTAGTGGTAAGTACTTCTATCTTTTAAGTCATTAAAAGATGGATATGTGTTTATGGTTTCCCTCAGTCGCCCCCTCTGTACAGTGTTTTATTATGCATGTTACAAAATAGAGTGCAAAGAGGTGAGACAAAATGGAAGGAAATGGGCAGCCTATGGTCTTAAGAAAACACAGCCGCCATTTAAATGCAAACACATTAACTCGACGTCATCGAATGCACAAAGTATATATTTTATTTTGAAACAGGTTTATCTGTGGGCGTTGCGGTCCCCTTGTAAGCATCCTCCCCCCCCTTCTCCGTCCATCTCCAGGTGTTGAACAAGACGGTGGAGTTCGAGGCGGCCGTGCGGCGGGTCTTGTCGGACGTGAAGCTGGACAACGACATCGTTGTGTCCGTGTTCGAGACCAACATCCGCGTCCTGGGGTGAGAGAAGGACCCGGTCACCTCCGAGGTCTTCGAGGTCATCTTAAGTAATGTCTGACCAGGCCCGGGCGATATGGCTGAAAGACATATCGCGATATAACTTGATCATATTGATTGATATCGATAACTATTGATCATTTGAATGACCTAAAAAGACTAGGAATTACCATGCTGGATTTAAACACTTCCACTGTTCTTCATTGATAATCACTATGTCGACACAACAATGAAAAACACTCAAATATTGTATGGAAGTATGGAACCGTGTTTGTGTAACAAACCCAGCTGCTGGATTCGGTGGTCCAGTCTCTTATCGATACATATAGATTCAACATGTTTTATATGTTGATATGGATCAAAAGTCTATCACGATAGTGATTTATTGTTTTATTGCCCAGGCCTATGTCTGACTGTCGTATCCCGTGTGTGTGTGTGTGTGTGTGTGTGTGTGTGTGTGTGTGTGTGTGTGTGTGTGTGTGTGTGTGTGTGTGTGTGTGTGTGTGTGTGTGTGTGTGTGTGTGTGTGTGTGTGTGTGTGTGTGTGTGTGTGTGTTCGTTCAGGGGCCTGCTGGGGGGCCACTCCATGGCCATCATGCTGAAGAAGCACGGCGAGCGCATGCTGTGGTACCAAGACGAGCTCCTGCACATGGCCAAAGAGCTGGGACACCGCCTGCTGCCCGCCTTCAACACCAGCAGCGGCCTCCCTTATCCCAGGGTGAGACGTCTTTAAGGGCCCGACCTCTTTAAGGGCCCGACCGGGCGCGCACGAGAGGAGCCGACTAGACGCTGGAGAGCAGCCAACATGCTGCGGTGTTTTCGTTTCCTTTCTACTTCCATCGGCTGAGAGTGTTTTTTTAAAATATATTTTGTAGATGCGGATACAGCCAGCTATTAGGCAGCATTGTTAAACACTTGAACCAACAATCGATCGGATGTTTCCTGGTCGACGGCAAAAGAATTGTGTCCAGGCACCGCAGAAGAATATTTCAATTTAACTTGGTAAAAATATCTAACGTTACCGATGAGAGTGACTAATATCGTTGTTGGTAACTCTGGTACAAGTCCAGGGTTTCCCTTTTATCGGAAAATAACGTGAGAGTGGGGTGGCCATGTGGCAAACACGGTGACATGCTTGTGGAGTCATTCAATGTTTCACACATCTCCGACGTAGGATCTATTGCTGCTCCCCGACCATTTCTCCTGAACCATGATGATGATGGTGCTCCTATGTTGTGATTTCTTTGACCCAGGTCAATCTGAAACATGGGGTCAGGGGTCCTGAGAGCCGGACAGGCACCGAGACGGACACCTGCACGGCCTGCGCGGGGACGATCATCCTGGAGTTCGCTGCTCTGAGCCGCTTCACCGGGGACCCTGTGTTTGAGGTAAGTGACTAGGAGGAGTTGACTAGACTCTAAGGGGTTAACTAGACTCTAAGGGGTTGACTAGACTCTAAGGGGTTGACTAGACTCTAAGGGGTTAACTAGACTCTAAGGGGTTAACTAGACTCTAAGGAGTTAACTAGACTCTAAGGGGTTAACTAGACTCTAAGGAGTTAACTAGACTCTAATGCCGCTTTTCCACCGACAGTCTCGACTCGACTCGACTCAACTCGCCTCGACTCGGTTCCAGGCGCGTTTCCATCTAAAAAAGTACCTCTTCAATGTGGGCGGGTCGTAGAAAAGAACCTCTCCACCATGGGCGGGTCGTCATTAGGTTTTAATCATGGGAGACGCGATTCCCGGGAAATCTGAATCTGATCAAGACTATTTCCTGATTCCCGGGAAAGGTTATGATGGGAAATAAAATAAAATAAAAAGCGCAATGACTGCGCGTCTATTGTTGTCATACGGTAACGTTGATGGAGGTGAAACTCGAGCCCTAGGAAAGGAACGACACTAAAACGAAACAGCAAAACGCTGATCCTCCGGAGCCGGTCCGTGGACTCCAGCCACGCCGGACACACACAACCACGCCCGACACACACAACCACGCGCAGCCTAACTCTAGCCCCGGGAAAGGAGCGACACACACGGCGAAACGCTGATCAGTGTCCCCCTCGGTAGCGGGTTCGTGGACTCCAACCACGCCGGACACAACTTATCTTTGAGTGATTATTCCCATTTACAGCCGCTGGCCAATCAGTTACCAGCAGCCTGTTTACGTCACACAAAAGTACCTACTCCGCTCGCTTGGAACCTCGACGGAGGTAGTACTAAAAAAAAGTACCCCGTACTAGGTACCAGGTACTTTTTTTGCCAATGGAAACGCAAAAAAGGCGTGGCGAGTCGAGTCCAGCTGGTACTGGCAGTGGAAAAGCGGCATAAGGGGTTAACTAGACTCTAAGGGGTTAACTAGACTCTAAGGGGTTAACTAGACTCTAAGGCAGTGGTCGCCAACCCGTCGATCGAGATCGACTGGTCGATCTTTGAGACACTTCCTGTAGCTCCCTAAAAATAATAGAAAACTACATACATATACATACATATAATAAAATATGCCTGATTAATGTTCAGTTTTGCAAGCGCTTCTCGCCCTCTCTCTCTTAATCAGTGATGGGAATAATGGTGTTGTATATATTGACGTTACTACGCTCTCTCTCTCGCTCTCTCGCCACTGTTCTTCACTTGATTATAGGGAACGAGACTAGGTAGAGTAACATTTCACGGTAAGCCAATCGGAGGTCGAGGTGGGCGGGTGTTGTTTAACACATACTAAAGCACGCAGAGTCGGACACACAGCGACACAAGTGAGTCAACGAGAAACGGGGATGACGAGCAGAAATAATCCAAAAGTAGCCTTCTTTAAATGGAAGTATAGCCATTACTTTTCCCTCCAAGAAATTGTTGGAACGAGTGTAATCGTGAAATGCACGTTATGCCCTCGACACAAGTGCCCCAGTATTTCAAGTATTTCAAACATCTGATCTTTCAACGTTGCATGCTTCCATGCATTCCATGCTTGCGTGCATGAACATAAACATGAACATGAACACTGTCCAAATTATTTGACACATTTGAGCATTTAAAAATGTACTTGAAAGTATCGCAATAGTTACTTTCCACAGTAATATATATATAATATATAATAATATAATCAGAACTGAGCATAACAGTTAACAATGGCACTTCATATGATCTGCTAACTGCAAGTAAAATGTATTATTATTATTATTATTATCTATGTTGATTTCTTCGATACTATGAAGAAAACAATTTCCTCATACAAATGGAAAATAGCCCACATGCCTTTATTTTTTGTGTTGGAATGAAATTATATAATGCAACATAGAATTGCCAATGTAATTCAAATACAATTAGCCAAATAAAAGGCCTCAAGTTGGAAGTAAAATCTGGGCTGTGTTTTTTTCTCTCAAGGCTTCAATAGGTAGATCTTGCCTTTCACCAAGGCTGAGGTCAGTGATCTTGGGCTTAAAAAGGTTAACTAGACTCTAAGGGGTTAACTAGACTCTAAGGAGTTAACTAGACTCTAAGGGGTTAACTAGACTCTAAGGAGTTATCGAGACTAGGAGGAGTTGACTTGACTAGGAGGGGTTAACTAGACTCTAAGGAGTTAACTAGACTAAGGAGTTAACGAGACTAGGAGGAGTTGACTTGACTAGGAGGAGTTAACTGGACTAGGAGGAGTTAACGTGACTTTAAAGAGTTAACTTCATCTTAAGGAGTTAACTTGACTAATCATTACATTTCTAATATGTTTTATCTACAGAATTGAGATAGTAGATGCATCAATAATCCAGTCACAATGGTTTCTAGTTGAGCCAGCGTAACTAGGAATGACCCGGTTATCAAGTTCCCCACATCTTCTCAATGTCAGATTGAGCCTCGATTCTTCAGCCATCAAAAATGCATTTGTTTTGACATTATTTTTAAAGAAAAGCTCTTAAGATCCTTGCGGCGGTACACCACTGCCGTACATTTAGTCCTCAGCAGTTGGCTGGTTTTTGCAGTAACTTACACGATGATGAGGAAATGGACATTCAGTCAGATGATGTGCAGCTGTGGGTTCTGTAGCCGTTTCCTTTGGGGAGGGACTACGGCGTCTGACTGTGGAGTATAGATTTGTTTTGTCGATGGTTCTTAAAAGTACTTAGCAAACGCCCGCCCCGTCCGCAGGTGCACGCCCGCAGAGCCCTGGACTTCCTGTGGGAGAAGAGGCAGAGGAACAGCAATCTTGTGGGCACCACCATCAACATCCACTCCGGAGAGTGGGTCCGCAGAGGTGAGGCGAGGCGGGGAGAGGAGAGCGGGCAAGCGTGAGACAAGTGAAGGAGTGGCAGGGAGAGGAGAGTGGGCAAGTGTGAGACAAGAGAAGGAGTGACAGGGAGAGTGATGGTGAAACTGAGAGGACAGAGTGAGACGTGTAGAGAGAGAGGGAGATGGTGATGGAGAGGTGAGATGGAAAGGGGAGAGTGAGGCGGAGAGGGGCTAGTCAAACTGACAAGTAAGAGTGAGACATGTAGGAGAGAGTGAGATGGTGATGGAGAGGTGGGATAGAAAGGCTCCCCCTTTTCATCTCACCTCTCCATCACCGTCTCACTCTCTCCTACATGTCTCACTCTTACTTGTCAGTTTGACGGAGTGAGGCGGAGAGTGGCTAGTCAAACTGAGAAGTAAGAGTGAGACATGTAGGGTGAGACGGAGAGGGAAGAGTGAGACGGAAAGGGCAGAGTGAGGCGGAGAGAGTGGCTAGTCAAACTGAGAAGTAAGAGTGAGACATGTAGGAGAGAGTGAGATGGTGGTGGAGAGGGGAGAGTGAGACAAAGGGCAGAGTGAGGTGGAGAATGGCTAGTCAAACTGAGAAGTAAGAGTGAGACATGTAGGGTGAGAGTGGGACGTAGAGGGGAGAGTGAGACGGAAAGGGCAGAGTGAGGCGGAGAGAGTGGCTAGTCAAACTGAGAAGTAAGAGTGAGACATGCAGGGTGAGAGTGAGACGGAGACGGGAGGTTGAAACCAAGAGGGGAGACCGAGGGCTGAAACGGGGAGGGGAGGTGAACTGTGTGGAGTGGGCGTCAGAGCGATGCTGGACGGTACAATGCGATGAGGCTTTGAAGGGAAAGGGCGAGCGAGAAGGGGAGAGGTAGGGCTCCAGCGGCCTCAGTCAACAATACGTGGCTCGCTTGAGCGGTGAGCGTTGAGGGGGAGACGAGAGGTGGGAGGGAGGGAGGGAATGGAGCCACGCGTCGAGACATGTCAGTCGATAGACGATAGTCGAAACCGGGCCTAACAACTGGGTTATCTTACAAAATGGACAATTACCGTTTCATGAAAGTAGGGTGTGTTTTTGAAGCCCTTCTAACCTCCTCCGTTGTGTGGTGTGTGTGTGTGTGCGTGCGGTGTGTGTGTGTGTGCGGTGTGTGTGTGTGTGTGTGAAGACAGTGGCGTCGGAGCAGGCATCGACTCGTACTACGAGTATTTACTGAAGGCGTACGTCCTCCTGGGAGATGACCTCTTTCTGCAGCGCTTCAACACTGTGAGAGGATAATTATACACACACACACACACACACACACACACACACACACACACACACACACACACACACACACACACACACACACACACACACACACACAGCTCTCATACACGGTTACCTGTTATGCCGCACAGTGGGCTCTCGGCCGCTGGCTGCTTTGTGTGGAATTTAGTCCCTTTTTTTTGTAAGGACAAAGGTTTCCTTTTTGTCCTTTTAGTTTACTTGAACTAGTTGTTGTTTATACTTCCTGAACTCTTGGAAGTTGATATTTCCTAATAAGATTAAAAAAAAATATTAATATAATATTTCCTGTTGTCAGTAACATGCCTATTTTACCAGGAAGTATATTTCAAATACTTTAAATACATTTTTAAACCAGAAGAAAAGCTAAAACAGGAAAAGTTTGCATGGCTTGACTGTGATCGAATCTGTCATGGTACCATATATTAATTGATGTATTTATTCATATACATACAGTACAACCCTACAGTACAATAGTGCACAGAAACAATGATGACTCAATATTATGTAATCTCACTGGTCTGTGGTGTTGACCCATATGATTATGTATAAATGCGTACCTTTGCAGCTGACTCTAGGCCACAGTACAAACGCAAGACTACGTAGTGTCCGATATCTGTCAAGGTCACAGAAGCTGACGCTGTCCCCCACTGTGTGTGTGCGTGTGTGTGTGTGTTCTGATCCTAGCACTACGCGTCCATCATGAAGTACATCAGCCAGCCCCCGCTGCTGCTGGACGTCCACATCCACAAGCCCCTGCTCCCCGCCCGCACCTGGATGGACTCCCTGCTGGCCTTCTTCCCCGGACTCCAGGTCAGACATGTTGTAACACGACGACGCCTGGGCTTTGTTTGTGGGTGAACAAACACGCCTGAGCTTTGTTGTTGTGCAACAGCTTTCAGATGGGGAAGATTTTATTGAGGATTGATTGACCCGTAGTGAGAAGGATTTTATTGTTTTGTTTTGTTTTCTAATGATATCTACGAGTGTTGTGCTGCACTGAACCGCCACCCTCACCAAAGTAAAGAAAAATGCCCGCGCGCCGGTGACGTAGTCTATGTCTGACCCGACGCAGACGATAATGTCGTCAAATGTTGTCAAGTCTGCAAGCGGGGTTTTCTGGAACAAGGAACGACGGTGTCTCGGTCGGTCGGGGGGGGGGGGAGATCATCTTTCCAACCCGTGTTGTTCGTGAGACAAGAGACGGAGTGACAGGGAGAGTGATGGTGAAACAGCACAGAGTGAGACGTGTAGGAGAGAGAGAGAGGGAGATGGTGATGGAGAGGTGAGATGGAAAGGGGAGAGTGAGGCGGAGAGGGGCTAGTCAAACTGACAAGTGAGATCATCTTTCCTAACCCGTGTTGTTCCGTGCTCCCGCTCCAGGTGCTGAAGGGGGACATCCGTCCCGCCATTGAGACGCACGAGATGTTGTATCAGGTGACCAAGAAACACAACTTTCTCCCCGAGGTAAGCGTGTCTCACTCCCTCTCTCTCTCTCTCTCTCTCTGCGTTACCGCTGCACAGCCAGCGCCACGATGGCAGGCAAGCGGAGCGACGTGTTCACCGTGTTCACCTCTTCTCCTCTCCTACGGTCATGTTTACGTGTACTCTGTGTACTGACCTCCGCTCCGCCCCCCCCCCCCCCCCCCCCCTCCTCCAGGCCTTCACAACGGATTTTCGAGTCCACTGGGCCCAGCACCCCCTGAGACCTGAGTTTGCAGAGAGCACCTATTTCCTCTACAAGGTAATGAATCACACAGGAGGCTTACACAGGCTGTTCAATGTCACGGTAGCTACGCCCGGTCAGCTTCATGTTCATTGACTTCCGTTCAGAGGCTGTCGTTCTATATACTAATATACACTATATATATATATATGCTAATTTCATGCGAAACAGCGTGTGAAATCATAACTCAAATCGACATCCACTCCCAACACAATGTTCCCTTTTTGTTGTGATGGCACACGACGGTTAAAACGAGAAGGTGTGTCTCAAGACGCCGTCCGATCATCTACATGATCGCTGAAGGAGAAGCATCTCCTGCTCGTTTCGTCGTGTCACTAACCTCCCTCCCTCCACCTCCCCCCCCCCCCCCACCTCCCTCCACCTCCCCCCCCACACCTCCCCCTCCTGCTGCCCCCAGGCCACCGGAGACCCCTACTACCTGGAGGTGGGGCGGACCGTGCTGGACAACCTGAACCGCTACGCCCGGGTGCCCTGCGGCTTCGCGGCCATGAAGGACGTGCGCACTGGCAGCCACGAGGACCGGTGAGCCAGGGGGGAGGAGGGGGAGAGGAGCGGGGGAGGGAGAAGAGAGGAGGAGAGGAGAGAGGAGGAGAGGAGAGGAGGGGGGAGAGTGGAGAGGAGAGAGTACCGGTGAGAGAGGAGAGGGGAGGGGAGAGAGGAGGAGAGGAGAGAGAGAGATGGGGAGAGAGGAGAGAGGAGGAGAG
>NW_028178461.1:0-8606 GCF_964030765.1 Micromesistius poutassou | reverse complement strand
CACACACACACGCACGTACAGATATACACACACCTACAAACACACACATACACACATACGCATACACATAAACGTACACATACACATAAACATACATATACACACACACACACCTACTTACACACACCTACACACGGGAGACACACACACCCTCTTACACAGGTTTAGTGATTTCCTGCGTGGTTGCACCTGTATGTGCACGCACATATATAAACGTACACGTACACATATACATAAACATGCATATACCCACACATACACCTACACACATACATCTACACACATACACCTACACCCAACCTTTTACACAGGTTTAGTGTTTTTTCTCTTTTTCTTTCTGAAGTTCGTTAAATATTAACAAGGTGCGCGCTGGCATGCGCCGACACGGAACATCTGTCTCCGTGAAGGACCTCATCATACCCCACCTCACCTGCTCTCATACCTCATCCTCGCTCTCTCGCTCTCTCTTTTTCTCTCTCTCTCTCTCTCGATCACAACGAACATGTTTCTCCGAGGTGAGAAAAACAACCCCCCCCCGCTCGATTTAGAAGTGCTGTCATGAAAGAGAGAGAGAGAGAGAGAGGCGACCCCCCCCCCCCCCCGCTGAGCTGTAAATGAAACAATACGGGCTGATAGATGATAATGAGCAGGTAAAACAAACAGCTGATTAGAACAGCATTATATCGGTCATCAATTTTCAGCTGGCGCTCTTCCCCCCACCGCCTGCTGTTCCTCTCGACCCGAGCGCAGCCTTGCGCGTCTGCCGGGTGAACCGGGGAATAGCTTGACGCCGCGAGGTGTGGCGGCTTCACAGCCCCCTGCTGCAGCCAGGTACCCACCGCTATAGGGGGGGGGAGGAGCCTCCTCACAGGCCCCCTGCTGCAGCCACCCACCGCTATAGGGGGGGGGGAGGAGCCTCCTCACAGCCCCCTGCTGCAGCCAGGTACCCACCGCTATAGGGGGGGGGAGGGAGCCTCCTCACAGCCCCCTGCTGCAGCCAGGTACCCACCGCTATAGGGGGGGGGGAGGAGCCTCCTCACAGCCCCCTGCTGCAGCCAGGTACCCACCGCTATAGGGGGGGGGAGGAGCCTCCTCACAGCCCCCTGCTGCAGCCAGGTACCCACCGCTATAGGGGGGGGGAGGAGCCTCCTCACAGCCCCCTGCTGCAGCCAGGTACCCACCGCTATAGGGGAGGAGGAGGGCATGGAGGTACACACCGCTCTATAGGGGGGAAGGGGAGGAGAGGAGGAGAAGCAGAATATGGAGGTACACAGCTACCGCTCTTCAGGGGAGGAGGAGGAGGAGGAGAA
Organism: Micromesistius poutassou; assembly: GCF_964030765.1. NCBI lineage: Eukaryota > Metazoa > Chordata > Actinopteri > Gadiformes > Gadidae > Micromesistius > Micromesistius poutassou. Next base: position 7,296 of record NW_028178461.1, on the reverse strand, counting down.
CACGGAGGACAAGGAAATGACAGCAACGTGAGCGACCTCTGCCATCGTTTCTTTTGACCTCATGTCAGGTTGTGCTTTACTGCCTCTTGGCAAAGGCAATCCGCTAAAGCACCTCCTCTTTTATTACCCGGTAGTTTTTTTTTTTTTCTAATTTCCTTCTCGTCTAACGCTCCTTGGTCCGGTCACTGCCTGTGTGTGTGTGTGTATGTTCAGCTCCATGAGTCCGGCCTCCTCTTCAGCCTCCATGCCCCCCGACTCGTCTCACTACCCCTACCCCTCCCGTCTCACTACGTTCACATCAGTTCCTCCACCCTGCCCTCATTTCCCTGTGTGAAAGCACCAGACTTTACGGGTGGTGCTCGCTGCAAACCAAAGCCGGGCCGCGTCTTTATGGCGGTTTCGCCACACCATACCGTAACACATAGTTGTGGGGCCCTGGTAGCTTCTTGCATCACCACGGCGGCATCTCCCTGGTTTTTCCCCCTACGCCGCTGGTCCGAGGCTACAGCGGCAAGACGGAGACGGGATTTAAGAACCGGCTTTCAAGATAGAAAGCGCGCTCTTCAAAAGCCTCCTGGTGATTTAAGTGGAGCGCTGTTCCCCGTGATGTAACTCAGGCCAGTGGCGCTATCCGCCCGCCCACGGATCCCGCGGTTGGTCCCGTGTGTCGTCAAGTTGTTAATTATTATTATTTTTATGTTATCATTATTCCAACGTAGCCCCACTGTGCTGCTCGCCTCCGACGGGCAAAGCGCGCTTTCTCCCCGACGGAGGATTTTTTTTTTTTTTATTATTGGAGCGTCGCAAGAAATCTCTGAGAATTATGTTAATTATAAGGCAGAGCAAAAAAAACCAAACAAAGTGCATGCTGGGTAATGACCACAGGGCTGCGTGTGATTGGCCCGCAGTGGTTCTGTTGTCATCCTGCACGTCTGTAGCTCACAGGCCAGAAGACATGATGTAAGGAGCGGGTAACGATGGTGTGGTGATGATGGCGTGAAGTTGTACTTCTCTGCTCCCGTGGAAGTAGGGAGGGTTGAAATCATGGGGGGAGGGGGGGTATGTATGTATTTTTCATTATTATAACGATAATAATATTTTTTTGTTATTATTTGTATGTGATTTTCGTTATTAAAAAGATAATAAATTTTGGTGTTGTCACAAGCAGAATTATTAGTAAAAGTCGCTTCTTCACGCACGACACATTGTGCGATTGTTCATTTTAAGAGTGTGTTACTTGGCGATAAGGGACACACACACACAACAGACAGGTCAACCAGCCTGCTGCTCCGTCTCTCCGCCAGGAGGCAGAACCACACACACTCATGTTCTCATCCTCTGCCCGCTGTCTCCGGGGCGTGTCTCTGACCAGGGGGAGCCAATCACCTTTTGCGAGAAGAGCTTTGCGGAACACGGCTCCAGCGCCATGAGGAACTTCCTGTCCATGGCGGTCAACCTGCAGCTGTTCAAACAGGTGCACTCCTCTTGTCTGGCTGTCTGTCTGTCTATTTCTCTATGGCTGTGCTGTCTGTCTGTCTGGTTATCTGTCTGCATGTTTTTGTCTGTGACTTTTGTGTAACTGGGTGGGTGGGTGTGTGTGTGTGTGTGTGTGTGTGCATGTGTACATGGGGTCCTCCATGAATTGAACGCACAGTGATGGAGTGATACAGTGATAGGTGTCGCTGTGTGTAGCCGTTAGCTTAGCATGACAGGCAGAGCTACCCTCATTAAACTAAACGGTTAGTGAATGTCTATCGCCACACCCATATGCTCCTGTAGGCCAGTGATGTAGTGAGCCAGTAATGTAGTGAGCCAGTGATGTAGTGAGCCAGTGATGTAGTGAGCCAGTGATGTAGTGATCCAGTGATGTAGTGATCCAGTGATGTTGTGACCCAGTGATGTAGTGATCCAGTGATGTAGTGATCCAGTGATGTAGTGATCCAGTGATGTAGTGATCCAGTGATGTAGTGATCCAGTGATGTTGTGACCCAGTGATGTAGTGATCCAGTGATGTAGTGAGCCAGTGATGTAGTGATCCAGTGATGTAGTGATCCAGTGATGTTGTGACCCAGTGATGTAGTGATCCAGTGATGTTGTGACACAGTGATGTTGTGACACAGTGATGTTGTGATCCTCTGGGCTGCTTGCCCCCCCCCCCCCCCCCCCCCCCCCTCCTCCTGGTATGTGTGTGTGTGTGGCGGTTCTCTGACTCTACGTGTGTTGTGGTTCTACTGGCGCGGGATGGGCCGTCTCTCCCCAGCCAAGGTGCTCCTATCTCCACACATTTCCTCTCACTCCTTAACCGTCTCCGGAGCTCCCTGACCCGCGATAGCACCATGACCACCACCCCCCTTGAGGGGTGTGTGTGTGTGTGTGTGTGTGTGTGTGTGTGTGTGTGTGTGTGTGTGTGTGTGTGTGTGTGTGTGTGTGTGTGCATATGCACGTGTGTGTATGCATGTGCACGTATCTGTGTGCACATGTATGTGTACGTGTATGTGTTTGTGTGCGTGCGTGTACGCGCATTAGCGAGAGCAGCGCAGCGGGCTACAATTGGCCCTTTGTCTCTCCGGGCCCCCACCTCTCTGGGCCCCCACCTCTCTGGGCCCCCGCCTCTCTGGGCCCCCACCCCTCTGGCCGCCCCACCTCTCTGGGCCCCCACCTCTCTGGGCCCCCACCTCTCTGGCCCCCCACCTCTCTGGGCCCCCACCTCTCTAGGCCCCCGCCTCTCTGGGCCCCCACCTCTCTGGGCCTCTTCCCTGGTCCACCGTATTCCCAGGCGGAGCAGAGCGTTGGGAGGAGTTCAAAGCGTCCCCCGGGCGCTCTGCTGCTCCAGTCAGAAGCAGTAGCGTTGGACAAAGCAGCCTTATCTCGACCCCTCCACCACCTCCACCTCCACCTCCACCACCAGCACCAGCACCACCAGCAGCAGCAGCAGCAGCAGCAGCCGCAGGACCTCCCGCTGGGCCCAGGGGAGGAGCTGGAGGTTATCTGCTCCACTCCTCAGCCTGCTGGATGGGAGGAGGCCGGCAGTCCGCCCAACGCTGCTCCGGCCCTGACCCCCAGCCTCTCACAGAGGGGGGGGGGGGGCGCAGGGAGTGTGTGTGTGTGTGTGGTGTGGGAGGGGGTGCATGCATGCACGCACACGCACACGTGCCCGCACACGCATACCCATACACACTTCAACTTACTTACACGGACACACATACTTATGTGCTCACACACAAACACTCTCTCTCTCTATCGCTATCTCTCTCACACTCACACTCACACTCTCTCACACACACACACACACACACACACACACACACACACACATCTCGGTTCTGTCTTCTCCGACATTCGTCTTTTTCTAAATGAATTCCTGATCCAAGCCAGTGCTGATAAAAAGCATGTTTATTATTCAAACATTAAATTGTGATGCATATTTGAAGATCTGTATTTCTGCTCTGATTCAGAATTACGGCATCTGGACTCTTTTGCCGCAACATGCAAGCAACAAAACACTGAGAACAAGGTTGGCGCGAAGGTCACATTTCTAATAACGCCGTTCCCATTGAAAGTAGATTCAGCCAGTCCTAAGAAGCCATCTCTTCCCTTATTCTCGCTGAACAAGGCTTCAGTTAAAATATTAAAGTTGTCGGTTGACTCGGCGCCTGAAGCTGATCTCATGCAGGATGTGGCGTAACATATTTCGAAACCTCTTCATGTTTAATGGATCTGCAAACAAAAGCCAGGCGTTGCGAGATCATAACATTCACACTCCGTGTTCCGACGCTCTCTCTCCGAACGCCAGTGTCCGCCCGGCATCACACACTCTGACCGCCCTGATCCGGTTCTGCTAGGAGAACGGCCGTAGGAGTCGGCCGTTACTCTCCACTGGTCCTGAGCGGCTGGTGCTCCGGCGGGCCCTGTGTGTCTCGGTATGTGTGTAAGAAGTGCCGTGTGTGCGTGTGTGCGTGTGCGTGCAGCCCAGCAGAACGTCTCGGCTCCGGACGAACCGGAGACGGCTGCTGCCCAAAGAATGCGAGGGAAGCGCCTGTCAACGTTAAACTGGTTCCCATCACAACCCGCTGCTCCTTCACACACACACACACACACACACACACACACACACACACACACACACACACACACACACACACACACAGGTGGAGACACACTTGCACGCACAAATACACGCAGGCGGGCACTCACACACACACACACACACACGCACGCAGGCTGGTGGGCAGGCACGCATGCACACACGCACACAAGCGCAAGCACACACACACACACACACACACACACGCACACACAGGCGCAAGCACACACACACACAGCCACACACACAGGTGCACAAGCACAGACACACACATACTCAAGCACAAACACTCACAAATGACTCAATAATTTGCTCACACACAGATTTGCTTGGGGGTTGGTAGCCCGTTTAACCGTTTTATTAAAAGTTTGACTATTCTGCTCTGGTAGATTTAAACAGGTTACTTTTAAACTTCTTCAAGACGTCTTCTTGCATCGGTGAATCCTTGTCGAATCCAAAATCAATGAGCAAAAAACAAATTGTATGTATAGTGGCACATTTATACAGACTAAAATGTAATACATTTGGACAAATTGTAAAAGTTACATATAGTTGAACTGGTGGCTGTTTTAACATACGACTTGTTGTTGTCAGCCTCAATGGAAACAACAGGGGATCAGTTTAACCTGGCCCTGTGGGACACCACACATAACGAGGACGATCTCTACTTTACAATCAGGGGAAAATCATTCATTAATATTAGTAAATGCTTTAATACGTATTCACTAACAATTAACTAAAAGGAAACTAAGGGTTAGTTTTTTGCTCTTAGCCCTTAGCCCTTGTATCACATTTTGAGTCACTTAAAGTAATCACAACTGTTCTGGTTGTCAACGGAGGTGGAGGAAAAAGAAGCCTCCTGTGAAACAAGAGTCTGAACAACACAGAGGTGACGCCGCCATGTCCCACCTGTAATCAACACGTTTCAAACGGTGCCCTGCGTTTAGAAGTCACACCCGGCGAGGTGGAAGGACTGCTGAGAGCCTGTGGTGAAGTCAACCCCAGTGTACTAATACACAGTAATACAGTTACACAGTAATACAGTTATACAGTCATACAGTTACACACATCCCTTCCCCGTCTCACCCAGCAAACAAAAGGGCCAAACCCTGCTTGAAAACATCCAAACATGGTGCACTGCATTGAACAGAATCTTATCTGTGCACTGATCGGAATTTGTCTTTGAAAGCAACTGCTGAGAAACTGTGTTTTCTTTGCTCTTCAAAGGATGTGGTCTGAAAGGACCGGCCTTGTTCCGTGTGTCCATGGATGCAGATCTTTGTGTGGGTGTGTGAGTAGGCGCGTGTGTCTGTGCTTGTGTGTGTGTGTGTGTGTGTGTGTGTGTGTGTGTGTGTGTGTGTGTGTGTGTGTGTGTGTGTGTGTGTGTGTGTGTGTGTGTGTGTGGGTGTGTGTGGGTGATCCCATACACTGCCATCGTTGAGTAATAACTAATTAAGAAGCACAGTAAGGCAGGTAATCTGGGCAGGGAGCCGGGGCTGGGGTGGGTGTGCGGGTGGGGGCGTGAGGGGGGGGGTTGGGGGGTGGGGGTAAGTGGAGACTTTGGCTACTGTGATGATTTGGGTTGATTATCTCCGCTAATTGGACCAGCTCAGCAACCAAGCAATGGCGGGATCCTCCAGTCTCACCTCTCATTAAAATAATCTAATGATGGAGCACCCCTTCACCCACTCCTCTCCTTCACCCCCCAACACCCATCTGACCACAGTGGAGGAGGTGGTAGTTGTGGTGGTGGTGGTGGGGGGTGGGGGGTTGGAGGTCGTGGAAGAGGAGGGTGGGGGTGGTGCCAGCTCTCCAGCTCTCCCCTGCGACCCGGAACACGTGTCTACATGATGCCAACACCGTGGACAAACCGCACAACACAAAACCAAAACGACACAACGGCGCCATCTTTTAGCGCGCTACACCGAAACCTTTAGAAGGAGACGAACAAAAGAGTCTGCGTCTTTAATGTGGCACTGCAAGGCTGAGGCCATTGAAGTCTCTCATTAGAACGCTTCATCAAAAGCTTAGTAGAGGAGCGCTTTGCGTGTTTGTGATATTATTCTCATGTCAACCTAAAAGGACACGACTATGAAACAATTATTTTTTTCCGGGGGGGGGGGGGTTTAAACGAGAACAGCGAGGGCTAAATGTGAGTCAACGTCTTCCTTCAAGTCATTCCTTCTGAAGGTTCCCAAAAAACACGTAGTCAATTGAATTAAAGACGAGGAGGGACTCTGGTGTGCAGGAGAGAACAAACCCACCGTCGTCCTTGTGTGCGTCCAGAGCCCCAGAGCTGTTATCAGGGCCCTGATCACACAGGCCGTGTGATGTGTTCAGGACTTCCAGGGAGATTAGGCTGTTGTTCCGCTGTGTCTTCCCCCACCCCCCTCCCACACACACACACACACACTCCCGCCCCCCCCCCCTCCCCCCTCCACTCTGTCTGGTCACACCGCGGAAGAAGAAGGATTTGCGCTTTTGCATTTGTCTTTCTTTATTCGTAAACATGTCTAGAGGATGCATTTATTTTAGTTTTCTGAAACGTGCGGAACTCTGTGTGTGCGTGTCAGTGTAGGTCTGTGTGTGTGTGTGTGTGTGTGCGCGTGTGTGTGTGTTGTACAATTCCTTTGCGTGTGTTTCTTGCATACCCGGTACGTGCGCGTGCAGACGGGGTCTCTCTGCGTCGCTCCACCATGTTTCGGTTTTTTCTCTTTGCCTTCTCTCCACCGTGTTGTTCCGGTTCTCTTAATGCGTTCCCGGTTGCCGGGGCGGGGCTGGAGCTGTCTGGGTCGTTAGGCGGCCGTATTTATGAGATGTCTCTCTTCTCTTTTTACGCGCTCCCACGTGACGGCGCAGAGGAAATGAAACGTCCCCGCCTCCCAGACAGCCGGCAGCGGGCAAGCTGCTGGTTCTAATCCCTCAGCCCCTCCCTAATGCCAAAGCCCCCTTACCTGGAGCCCACGGTGGGGCCCCGGGCCCCGCAAGGGCCCCTAATACCGCTCTGTTTGCATGTGTGTGTATTTTGTGTTTTGTATTATGTATGTTTGTTTGTTTAAGCACATAGGAATAATATATGTGAGTGTGGCTCGGAATAGATGTGTGTATTGTGTGTGTGTGTGTGTGTGTGTGTGTGTGTGTGTGTGTGTGTGTGTGTGTGTGTGTGTGTGTGTGTGTGTGTGTGTGTGTGTGTGTGTGTGTGTGTGTGTGTG
>NW_028178462.1:0-16357 GCF_964030765.1 Micromesistius poutassou | reverse complement strand
ACGGAGGCAGGGAGAATGGAGGGATGGATGACACAAACAGGGCAGAGTGGTAGGAGGCTGGTGTCAGAGCCCCGACTCCCACTCCCAGGCTGGATGCAGTATCTGACAGCTGACTGAGAGCCTGCAGCCCCCCTCTGCACACAGTCCCCCCCGAAAGGTCAGCACTTCAATCAGCTCCACTGTGTGTTAAGAAACCTATCTCTCTCTCCCTCTGTGTCTCTCTCTCTTTCTTTGTCTCTCCCCCCCCCTCTCTCTCTCTCTCTCTCTCTCTCTTTCTCTGTGCCTCTCTCTCTTTCTCTCTCACGCTGTGTCTCTCTCTCTATCTCTGTTTGTCTCTCTCGCTCTCTCTCTTTCTCTCTCGCTCTGTCTCTGTCTTTCTCTCCTCTCTCTCTCTCTCTCTCTCGCTCTCTCTCCCTCTCTCTCTGCAGCTAGTGTGATGGGTCAAATGCAGAAAACCAATTCGTGAGTACTTGTGCAATGACAAAAATAAAAAATTCTTCTTCTTCTTCTCCCCCCACAACGTCCCAGTTGCTACACACTTAGTCGTGTTTGACCGACTCAAGCTGAAACTGTATTATTAATTAAGAAAATAAACCAAATACTGGGAATCTTTCAAGGAGCTGCTTTGAGAGTCTTGTTTGTAGTAGAAGTGTAGGCATGAATTGTACGTATGAAACAATCATACAGGTAGTTTTCAAATGACCTAACATCCCATCATAGATTAAATAGTGAGTAGTATACTCACTACTAATTTAAATTATAATAATTGCTATAATCATGTTGAATTGGCAAGGAGATCATCCAGTACCCATAAAGTATAATTGAAAGAGAATGAAACTGGCTGATAGGTGATTAACGACGTGAATCCACCTCTTCAATAAAATAAAACATTTGACTCATCTCCTGATTCCACATCAAGGTCCGCCTGTATTACAGAACCTACTGCCAAGGGCAAAACTCACTTTACATAATGCACTGAAACCATGAGCTTTCACAACTCATCGCTTTGGAAGTCACTGGTTCCCAGCAAGGTTTTGTTTCTGCTTTCATGGTTCATACATACAACTTACAACCCATATATGCAAAAACCATATCATCTCTGTAGACATTATAGGTAGGACATCCACCATAATATATATATAGATAAAGATATAGATATATATATGCACCCATCACGTTTAGTGACGGCGCTGTGTGTCACTCAGCGTTGAACCAGTGTTGTGTTAAGACGCTAGCCTTACTCACCCGCTTTGTGATTCATTTTATTGCTCACTTATTTTCTATTATAACAACAATAATAATGGTTGCCTGAGGCCATGATGCAGCAAACACAGATGTACAGTACAGGGTAATCCTGCTTTAGTACTTCTAAGTAAAGGCCTACCATGAAAGGCATTCACACATTCTGGAAAATTAGAACTTTCCCGGCAAACTGGATCAACCCACCTTCTGAGGGTAACACATAACATCACTGGGATGTTGAGCAGAATTTAACGACCTTAGATTGTTTTTTTACCCATTATGTTTATAAGCCGTATAGTCTAATCAATCTTTACACACAGTGACACTTAACTGCATTCAGAGATACTTTTATTTTCTTTGCTACTGCAATGGTTCAATCATTATTGACATTTCACAGAAATAAACATTCAGAAGCAAGTGTAGAAAAGGCCACTTTGAGTTTTTGATAATGATGAGGCAGATTTCTTAACATGTCAACGTGCTTAGGTTATGTTCTCATTTTATATGTTGCTGCATGATGTTTGTAACTTTCCTGTAATAACTTGTACGATTCTGCCTATCTTGGCAAGGACTCACTCGGAGCAGAGATTTTCTAATCTAACTGTGACCTTTTCCTGGTTGAGTAGAGTAAGTAAGATATGTTTGTTTCTACCCTCATGTAGAAACAGTCCGAGATGTCTTCTGTCGGATGGCGTCATCGGCTGGCATGCGTTGTGGTAGGGACACACTGGGCCATTACATGATGACGTGGGCACGGTTAAAAACATGTGTGCCTTCTAAAACACTGACACGTTGCTATGACTGGATTACCTGGGAACCCACTTCTGTGTTTCAAAAGAGACTTCATCTATCAGGGCTGAAACGTCGAGGAGTTTCACTTCGCTAATGTGGTTCAAGTGCTATGGAATTCAACAGATTCAAAATAGTTCCATAAATTGTCCAAGTATATCGTTTCTGCTAGGAGGTCAGTATGAAACCCAGCCCATAGCAATTGTTATATTAAATCACTTTGTCCAATTAAATAATAATAATATACAAGTGCATTGTAAGTATACAATTTACAAATGATACACTCCTCATAAGGTTGTGTGTTCAATCCTTCAAAGATTCACTACGACCAGGTGGTTTGTTCCGTCCAAGTCACTTCAGATCAGCTGAATGACTCAATAGTACATCTCTTCATTCCAAGGCGTATTTAGAGTACAAAAGGAGCAGAGGAAAAAGCCTGAAAATAGATAGGCACTTAAATGGCAGGCACATGCTAATGGTGTGCAGCTCTTTCCTCTGGGCGGAGGCAGGACTCCCATAAAGTGAACCGTTGTATCGCTGCAGAGGCTAAATGTGGATGAATTGCTGCGGTTATGACACGGCTTTCATCTGGACTGTCTGCTGCCTTCAGTATGAGTCAAGTCGCCCGGCAGGCCGGCACTCAGGGGCTGAGCGGCAGCTGACTGAAGGGCGTAGTGTGAGTTTGTGTGTGTGTGTGTGTGTGTGTGTGTGTCTCTGCATGATTCGGTGTGCGTGTGTGTGTGTGCGTAGGCATTCAGTGTGCGTGCGTCTCACCATAAGGATTGGGACATGAGAAACAGAAAGTAACAGGAGGAAGTGAGTGAGAGACCTTAAATGTTGTGTTCATGTGAACCAAGTCTCTAATCTATTTAGATAAAGTGGAACACAGCTCAGCACTATAGTCTGATTAACCATTTCCACCCCTCTGGATACATAAGGACGGGTTGTCAAGCAGACATTTTTCATCATGACCAAAGAGCAAATGATTCTTCATGTGGAGCCTGCTGGTGACACATCTGTGGTTTCAGTGTTATTCACCACGTGTCCCGTGTGAGCGGGTTCGCGTATAAACACACACACACGACCAAACCACCCTGGAGATTTGACATTAAAAATAAAAAGGTTGCGGTTACTTTCTCCGAAAGCATGTAGCCGCACGTGGATGATGTTAAGGGCTCTGCGAGGGTTTAGACAGATCTACAGCCAAAGGTTCATATTTCCACGGTTAATGACCACTTTTTCTGGCATTCCCTTAGAATGCCTGCACTCACCATGTTGACTCATGCCCTTCTAATACTGCCAAGCACACCAAGGCAGCCGCTGGGTGCAGCGTAACTGAAGGGAATAGTGCTTGGGCAGGAGATGTTTATAATTTGAGAGTCCACAAACTAGAGATAAAATAAAGTTTTCCTTAATTATCCGTTGTAAAATAAACGCCATCGACTTCAATACAATTTGCGTTTTAGGGCCTGATCAGCCAAAGTAACACACGGATATCTGCTGCCACCTATTGACCACAAGGAGAATTGGTTGATCGGTTCAGCTTCTTTTTTTTAACAATGAACACAAGAAGGTTGCTTTTCATAGAGAATTGAAACCAGACAATATTCACATGTTCTTCCAAATACATTTATTAGTAATTTTATCCACTGTACAAAGCAAGCAACGAGATCTTGCGGTTACTGACATGAACACGCCAGGGAAACAAAGATGGACTGCCTTCAGTTTCTCCAAACCAACAGGAAAACGCACCTGAAACAACAAGAGAAAAACGAAAACATCAGAATGATTACTGGATTCTGGGCAAACAATGACCACATCATCTCTTGCAAGTGCTTCATAGACAAATTGGTGAATACATTTAACATTCTGCATATCTGACTGAGGTTATATTCAATTTCGCAGAGGCACTTCAGGGCAGCAGATTAATAAAATAAAGCAGTGAATAGAACATTGCCCCTTTATCATTATGGTACAATGGGCTCAGACGTCTCCTACCAGCGCAGCTCTACTCCAGGGCCTTGACGATGGCCTCGTTGGCGTCGATGCTGATCTGCACAGCAGCTTTGGACGTCTCGTCGGAGGCGCCGGACATCTCGGACTGGGCCTTCTCCAGGTTGGCCTTGGCCGCCTGACAAACAACATTTGGGTTTTTAACTGGGGGTCAAGTACTGGGATTTCCAAAAGCGACAAAACATTTATATTTACATTTAGTGCATTTAGCAGACGGTTTTATCCAAAACGACTTACACTAAGTATATTTGTCAGAAGAAGGAGAAACAATATATCGCTGTTGGTACAGTACGGATGTTCATAGAACAAAGTGCCAAGCACTAACAATCGTTAGGTTAACCCATTCCCTGTATACAACAAAGTAACCCTACTATTTTTAAGTGCAAGGACGTACAACATACAATACATCCGTGCCAATCGATAGCCCTCCAGTGACTTGGACATGATGGTAGCTACAAGAAGAAGCTACTGCATCAGAAGACCGTTAACAACCACAACGCAAGCAGCTCTCCGGCTGGAATAGGGATCGCTAAGTCCAAACGAGCTTGTGTAACGGCAGAACGGTTTTCTAGCCTCAAAGCTTCCTTTGTCACAGAAATGATGAGAAAGGCCAAATGCAGAGGCCATCTCTGAAAAATAACGCTTTTGTTTTTTACCGGAGGTCAACTAATGGGTCTTCAAAAAAAACGGCAACGCATCCATACCAGGACAACGTTTAAAATAGCTTTTAAATAGTACAGGACAATACAAAAACCTCATCCCGCAGACACACACACACGCAGAAAACAATCTCCGTTTCCACGGCCATATATATTGCACAGAGAAATTGATCACACATCAGCCGCTAGGTTCTTCATTGACCCCCCCCCCCCCCCCCCCCCGAGTAGCATATACATCTAAATTCACCCGAGATGTATACCATTATCTCCCACTGGTCTTACGGATCAATTAAACCAAGTGTACATTACGTATCCCGGTGTGACGCATTGCTTTTAATGAATTTTATGGATCCAGTATCCATTACGTATTGCGTACAAAGTAAAGTCCACAAGTAACGGACCTTATTGTGCTTCCCATCAGGGCATCAATATCTCTCCAAAAATAAGACTTGGAACGTAATGGCAAGTAGATACAATCCATATTTAACGTAGACCTTTAAATTGCATGGATAGCTTATGTACCACCGGACTGTTACCAAAACATTGCAGCCAGCGATGCGGCTGGAACAGGGGTTGTGCAACAGCAGAACCCGTAGGAGCCGCCGTGCTGAAATCACGTTAACACGGACCGCGTTAGCACGGACCGCTAAAAGACAGCGCGGCGAGGTCAAGTGCGGAGCAAACCGGGAAAAAAAAAAGAACGATGGAAAAGTACGAGTGTAGCAAATCCGAACCGCGGTTTATTTTTCTGGCCTCTGAAAGCTTCATTTGTCACAGTGGTGATTAGAAAGGCAAAATGCCAAACATAGCTGGGAGTCAAAAGGTCTCACGGCAGGGGGGCTGACCATTTCGCTGTAACTCAGCTGTGACTGACCTTTCCCTGCTTATTAACAGTAGGGCTGTGCGGGCCGCTGTTAGCCAGGGTCTGAGGGAGGCGAGGGCCGGTATAATCACACCTCTGAATGCAACCCCCAGTCAACTTAGCGGCGGCAACGGGGCCTGGCTCAAGGTCAAGGAGAGAGACGCCTCCATGCCGCTGGATTATAATTGCACGGCAGAGTATTAACAAGACTGACATTCACACGTTGCCCTTTTTTCTCCATCAAACATCGACTACAAGTTGGCTCACTGGGGACCCGATTATACCAAGGGGGTCCTTCGCATGGAAAATTACAACTCCACGGTCAAATAGCTGTTGCTCACAGCCATGAATCACATCTCTTTACATAAATCTCATTAAAACTAGACAAAATAAATTGCCTTTCGCACATCACGTTGCATAATATGCATGTATCAAAACACAAGAGATGTGTTGTCTCCTACACAAAAAGCCTGGATATCCCAGCAAGCCATCTGGAAACAATTCAATTAACAACAAAAAGTAAAAAAGAATGATTGATGAAAAAAAGAATGTTCAATGTCATCAGTTCTCAAATTAAATAAAGCATTGCATGTAGATGCATTGTAAGTTGAAATCAAGAGCCAGATCTTAAAAGTCGAGCAGGCTTTATATAAATGTGAAGCGCCTGTCCCTGAGGCACAAGAGGTTCAGCAGGTCACAAGTCCCGTCATTTCCCATCGCTTCTCCAATCCCATCGGGGGAAGTGTGTGTTCTGGAGCGCGTTTGTTTCTCCGTCACCGGTACCAGGAGCAGAGCGGAGAGAGGGCGGCGCGTGTCGGAGAGGTACTCACTGCGAGGTCCAGCTGGTCCAGGGGGACGGCCTCCTCCGCCAGCAGCTGCACCGAGGAGTCACCGTTGACCGTCACCGACCCGCTGCTCACTGCACACACGTTAACACCACGAGTGAAGGATTACTAGAACGGTAGTTAACTGTACGTTAATGCTTATTACGACGTGAATTAAAAGGGGACATATTATACCACCAGGTGAGAGTGTGTTTAGCCGTTTTGAAAATGTGCCGCTTCTGACGTCACAGGTGGGCGTGTCCACCTAGATGTGTGTGCTGGATAGATCAGTCTACCAGCCTACCCAGTGGACTGTAGCAAACGTTGCTCATCTGTCCGTCACACATCTAGGTGGACACGCCCCACCTGTGATGTCAGAAACGGCACATTTTCAAAACGGCTTGTAATGGCTAATCACACCTGGTGGTATAATATGTCCCCTTTAAGGTAAGCCGATTTTTTTGGTGAAACCGCGTAAGTCTTGTGTGTTTGGGCCGACCAAACAGGCGGATCCTGTGCCCGAAAACGCACTTTTCTGAAACCACCTCCGATGGTGGATTCAGATAAAAACTGACCTATGCGGTTTCGTGTTCGGATTCGTGTGGACGCCAGAAACACAAAAGATGACGTCATCGCCCCCCCCACTAGCTGGGGACGTTAGAGTTGCGTTGATTTTTTTATTTATTTGATTTGTATTATTTTTGTAGCTTCAAATACAGCCCCTTAGTAAATGTAATTACTAACTGTACATTAAAAAGTATTTCTGCTCAATGTAAAAGGTTTAACAACTGCTTTCTCCTCCTCGACTGTATGTTTATATACAGCGCGCATGGGCTTCATGCGCGCAGGTTTGATGCGCTCCAGTTTTTTTTTGTGGAGAACCAGCGCCACAGAGATATTCCTGAAACGCATCAAAGGAAAAGGGATAGTTTTCGCCCGTGTGTACGGGGCCTGAATGTCATTTTTGGCCTTTAGTGAGGTAGTGGTGTTGCATGACATGCCTCAATTGGAGAAAGCCTTTGTTTGACCGTTTTACCAATATTTCGTCTTAACACTCAGTGGGAGCACTCAGTTGACTCATATACGAGTTGTTCAATTGACAAAAATAAGGAAATGTACATTTCCTTTGAGTTGTGAAGCTCACAATCCTCATCCTCAATACTTCACTGCCCCCTGCTGGACGGGCTGTATATACTTACACCCAATAAGACCAAATCATTTGAATACATGAACATACACAATAACATGAGTAGGGTGACCACAGGGGTATTGCATAAACACACCCAGTATACACACTGGTGAAATATTAGCCCGGTCAATAATGTGTACAAATACATCTAAACCTTTTCAGTGCTGGAGAATTGTCTGCTCTCACAGACAGGCACGTATGACACGTGTGACTAGTAATGGCCGTGCAGCGCTTCCAACGTATTTGGAGAGTGATCCCCAAAAAGACCAAAAAGCTCACCGAAGTATTTAGTAGCTGAGCCGTCGTCTCCGAACACGGTGACGACCCCGGGTCTGAGCACCTGAAGGGTGGGCACGTGGGCCGGCAGGATACCGAACGCCCCGGTCAGTGTGGGCACGTCCACCTGCTTCACACTCGCCCCCTGGAAGAACACCTGGAAGAGGGAGAGGCTGTTAACCACTGGATGGCTACAAGCACATGATGTTGGTGCTGATATGTATTTATATTTAAACTTATATATATATATATATATATATATATACACACACACAAACAGATTATACACATACACATCATTATATACACATTATTTGTCGTTCATTAGCAACAAGTGTGCATGTCATTTATCATTAAAAGTTACATAGTTTGAACGAAAGGGATTTACATAGGCTACTAAAGACGATGGTAAACCATGAGTTATAAAGTCAAGGGCATTGCAGTCGTTCACGCAGAGCTTCATGTACACTTTCAAAGAATGACATGAATGCAGAACTTAACATCCTTCACTAAACGCATACCCAATTCAAAGGTCAAATGTTTCAATGAATGAGGGTATGAGTGTATGCATCCGACAACCAAAGGCAGACTCCTGCAAACATGAAGACCTTACGGCTTTAGCAACATTAGCCCGGGACACTGCGATTCAACCACTTGTATTCCTGTTCAACATGCATTTTGTTGTTGAAATGTAAGGAGTTCAAGCGCCATTGACAAGTCAGAGTCAAGTTTGACATCTACCATGAGCGGCTAGGCTAGCAAGCTAACACTATAAGCACTGAGACACGTCCGTTCTCAAGTCAACTCAATGACGGCAGAAGCGCCGTGCAGAAATGTCAGCGGCACATGCATCATCACGAAAGGCTCAAGTCAACGATAAAGCGAGTCAGGTGTAACCACGTTGCACAGTGCCGTACAGAAAGTCACCCAGCTCCAGCGCCAGCTAGCTAGGCCTCAGAAGCCTCCCGTCTCCCCGTCCTTTCCTACCTGTGTCGGGGAGGCGAAGGTGAAGGACATCTGGGGCCCTCCGGAGACCGCCTCGGCGTAGCAGCGGGCCTGCCTCAGCATGGGCGCGGAGCGACGGAGGAACCTGGCTGCCATCATACTGCGGGACAGACGGGTGTTGATAGGAGTAGAGGTGGACTGCGGAGACCGACGTGAAGACAGTCGGTGTGTGTGCTTTGCTAGGACAAGGACGTTGGTAACCTACCCACAATGCTTTAGGGCTGAGTGTGTGGGTCATGCCGGATTGTGTAGTCTTTTTTTTGCGAAACGCATGCCGGGAGATGTAGTCCACGCACCCGGCAGCCTCAGTTGAGCAGCATGCAGTAAACAGGGCTATATTATGAGTACAAATGTTTTTTTTTTTTTTTATGTTTAATCATTTTAATGTGATCCCTATGTTTGATAGGGAATAGACCTACATATAGGCTCAGGTTTGGCAATGACTAATTTGTATTAACCAGTAGCGACAATAATTGTACAATACCAGCGGATGGCGCAAAAGCATAGACTATGTGAGAGACAACGTCATAGCTTTTCGACATTTTCTATTCTCATGCACTTGCCATTCGTCACAACAACTAAAATTGTATTAAACCTTGAATCTCTACATGAGAGATCCTACTTCATGTGCAATATTGAAAGTTGAAGAAGAAAATACATCTGAAGGCTAGGTCTATTGGTTACTGAGACAGTCCCCTGAATAAGTCATCCTGAACCCTGAACGGGGGTTTCCTCCCAACATATTTCCATCACAGACGATCTCAATCACGACTCAGGAGCGCCCGATCGATCGCCTCCACCCCCGAGTGGGCGGGTCCTCGGGCGAAGACGCAGCGTGTCACGTGGTGCGGGTCTGACTGAGTGGGTGTGTCTCCAGCAATAGGGTTTCATTCATAAATACTTAGTCCCTAAAATTTAAATGAAAGGGTTCCGTGAGAGTTTTCGTGTTATTGCCACAGAACACACCGTTTTGATTTATGGACCACATGATTCGTTTAGGTGAGTGTATCTTTCTGATGTTTGTTTGCATGATGTGATAAGCCCATCGTGCATACCTTTTTTTTTTCCCGAGAAGGTTGCTTTCAATGCACACTGATGGGAAATGGGAATAATAAGCAACAGCTATATAATCTACACAATTGTCACAGTTTATTTGGACAGTATTTTTTTGTCCAGCGTGTTAAATGCGTTTAGATATAGGCCTATCCTATCCTAAAATAAATTTAAGCAATGTATTACCGATCCTTTTTTATTGCCTTTTAATGCAAAACATGAGCTTCCACAGAGCCGCTGTTCATTTCTGCAGGATTATTAAATACACGCTATTGTATCCAATGTGCTTGCTTTGGTGCGGTTCCATCATTGTGAATGATTTGATTTGTTGTTTTCCCTGTCGTTATCTATGAAGGGTTTCTTCTAACGCAGTCGTTTTACCACATATCCATTCTTACGTGATATGGGCTACAGCCTACTGCCTCCTTCCATAGCAACCCGCATGTTGCTTCGACGCGTTACGAGAGCCTGGACGAGAGAAGAACATGATCGGATATGAAATGAGCCCATTATCATAGAACCCCCCCATATGCTTCCTTTGTGAATCAATAATTGAAGTTCATAGCGCTACACGATTAAGCATCATGCGAGCAGGATCGGTAACTTGGTGTTTAACTGGGCTGTGGAAATAGCACGCTGTAAGCACTTTCCACAGAGCGATGAGGCTGGAATTATTCATCAGTTCATACCTGTTAGAATTAAAGCTCTTCGTTGCAAGGCGCTTAACCAATCGATTGATTGCTACTTTACGTTGTGTAGTCCGTTACAAAGCCCTAAATGTAAACAAAGTGTGCTTCCAATGTTTGGGTCTATAGTGCCCACGGAAGTCCGTCCAAGTTTTCATTTTCACACAACTGATAATGAGACCTACTTAACCAAGGCTGTGCACCAAAGACATATCGAATTCCGATATATCTAAATATACTCCACGTGTGTGATCTCTCGCCACTGTATTCAGATCCTGTCTTCATCCCGTCACCAGAGGCCGGCGGCCCGGCTTCAACCGCACAGAGTTACCAACTAACCCGTGTCCTCTGACACGTCTGTTCCCAGGCATGGCTCAAGCCTGTGCTGCTGACCCCCGGCCGTCGGGCCCACCCCAGGGGAGCCCTGCTGCTTAGGGCCCAGCCCGCCCGGCCGGGGCCCAGAGCGAGAGGGGAGGGGAAGGAGACCACGGAGAAGAAGAAGAGGAAAACTAAGAGAAAGAAGAGGAGGAAGGCGTGTAGGGGGGGAGGGGGCTGCCAGCCAGGCTGAGGATGATGGTGCTGCTGCCGCTGCTGCTGCTGATGCTGCTACTGCAAGAGAGCTGAGGAACCGAGACACAGCGAAGAGGAACACACACACACACACACACACACACAGGCGTACAGAGCTCCTGCACACGGCCCTCCGCCAGGGTAAGACACTAGCATGTGTGTAAGGACAATGCTGTGAGCAGAAGAGCAGCCTGCCGATGACAGAGCTGTTATAACAGTGGAGCATAGCAGCTATAGAGGGCTGGGACTGGGAGGGTGGAGGTGGTTGGGTTTGGTTATGCTAGGAGAGAGGGAGAGAGAGAGGGAGAGGGAGGGAGAGAGAGAGAGAGGGAGAGAGAGAGGGAGAGGGAGAGAGGTTTGCTGTTGTGGTCGCCTACAGGTTGAGAGAGGTTCAGAGAGATACATAAAGAGAGAGAGTGATTGAGAGAGATCTGCAGAGAGATAAAGAGATAAAGAGAGAGAGAAAGAGAGATACATGAAAGAGGGAGAGTGTTGGAGAGAGAGCTACAGATAGTAAGAGCGTTGCTGTGCTGGTAGCCTACAGGTGGAGAGAGCTGAGAGATAAAGAGAGAAACATTGAGAAAGAGAGAGACGTAAAGAGAGAGAGACGGGTAGGTAGATAGATACAGCGAGAGAGAGAGAGCTTTACTGTGGTGCTGTGGTGTTTTGCTGTGGTGTTAGCCTACAGGTTGAGACAGAGCTAAGGAACTAGCGCTGGGGAAAGAAGCAGAGAGAGAGAGAGAG
The DNA here is from genome assembly GCF_964030765.1 of Micromesistius poutassou. Taxonomy (NCBI): domain Eukaryota; kingdom Metazoa; phylum Chordata; class Actinopteri; order Gadiformes; family Gadidae; genus Micromesistius; species Micromesistius poutassou. The sequence goes on along the minus strand of NW_028178462.1, from coordinate 4,445 downwards.
AGAGAGAGAGTTTTGCTGTAGTGTTAGCCTACAGGTTGAGAGACAGCTAAGGGTATAGCTACGGAGAGAGATACAGAGAGAGAGAGAGAAAGGTTTGCTGTTGTGGTCGCCTACAGGTTGAGAGAGAGCTAAGAGTATAGCTACGGAGAGAGATACACAAAGAGAGAGAGATAGATAGAGAGAGAGAGAGAGAGAGAGAGAGAGAGGGGGGGGGGGGGGGGGAGGGGGGGGGAGAGAGGTTTGCTGTGGTGGTAGCCTACAGGTTGAGTCTCTGGCTGGGGGAGAGTGGCTGTTGTGGTGCAGTTGCTGGCAGGATGACAGTGGGAGCTGAGTGGTGCAAGGATTTGGCTTCTCCGTGCTGCGTGAGTAAATCGACAGAGACGGTGTGTGTGTGTGTGTGTGTGTGTGTGTGCTGGGGTGTTGCTAGTTTGTGTGGGCAAATGGGTTACTGGCGACTCAAGGGATGTTAATGGCCGTGATCTGTATGAGGGAACGCATAGCAGCAGTAACCCTGTGGCCGTCAGCATCACTGCTGTAACTGCTTAGTAACAGTGGCATTCCTGTTTGCTTTAGGTGTGTGTGTGTGTGTGTGTGTGTGTGTGTGTGTGTGTGTGTGTGTGTGTGGTGTGTGTGTGTGTGTGTATGTTAGACAATAGATGTTGACTCATAGCATATTGAATTAGAGGATTGAGATTCACTCATACCATGTGTAGGCTATTGTACACGCAAGCATTCAGCCTAATCGTACACCTCTTGCTTGGTGTTTGGCTATAATGTTATATATATATATATATATATATATATATATAATGTTATGTAATGTTGTGCTTGGTTTTAGCATGGCTCCTCTCCTGTGTTTAACAACTCTGTTATCACCAGTGTCTAAGTATTCTAATATTCTATTCCTCTATCGCTCTCTTTCTCACTTCCTTTGCCTCTCTCTCTTCCCCAACTCCCCCCCCACCCCGCCCCCCATATGTCAATCTCCTCTCTCTCTCTCTCACTCTCTCTCTCTCTCTCTCTCTCTCTCTCTCTCTCTCTCTCTCTCTCTCTGTCTCTGTCTCTGTCTCTCTCTCTCTGTCTCTCTCTCCCCTCTCTCTCTCTTTCTCTACCGACTCTCTTTCTTTTCCTCCATGTCTCTCTTTGTCTCTCCTGCCATATGTTCTGTCTCAGGGGGACCCTTTTGCTGGCCTGGACCATGAGCAAATGAGTCTGCCGTCTGGAACATCCTCCCAGAAAACTCCACAGTAAGTCTGTCAACACGGCCCTCTTCTCAGAGAACATGTTCATTTGTGTGTGTGTGTGTGTGTGTGTGTGTGTGTGTGTGTGTGTGTGTGTATCCACCTCACTGTACTTCCTCTCTCTGACAGACTAGTTAATGAGGAACATCCTGGTCTGCGCCTGCAATAATTCAATCCCTTATCCAATCACAGTTTTAATTTTGCTTCTCAATGAAATGACAAACGGGGCATCTTGGCAGCTCACCGCGGCAGTGTGTTCAACATGTAGGCAGTACTCTGATCCGGTGCTGCACGTCATTCCCTCTCTTCTCTGTTTCTCTTCACTGTCCTGTAATCAAAAGGCACATACAAGCCCATACAATGTCTTACAATAAGACATCGGCGTGTCACCACCTATTAGCCATGCTATTATTCCACAATGCGTGCATTTAAAGTGGGCTTGGACCGTGTAGGGACATACGGTGTGTATTACACACGTGGAGAACACATCGATGCATCACTCTAATGGTTTCTAATGGATAAGACAAACGGCTTTTGATGTAGCGTGGACAGACGTGAGTCATACCTTCATTTATTTGCCCATCCTCTGAGCTAGAACTTCTATTAAACAAACCAAACAATTGTAAAATAGGAAGGGGAGTGCATCATTTATCCTGCCGGCCCTGAAGCCAATTAGCCCTAATGCATTTTGTTTTGATGTTCTGATGTATTCGGCAAAGAGAAGTGTCATCATCGACGCTGTGCCTTTCCATTTTCATTTCCCTCCTAATGAAGGTATTGATGCGAGCATGATTACAAAATTGACCAGAATACAAACCCCTTGTAGGCATGCCAACAGAAAAAAACACGACATTATGTTTCATACAAAAGACCTGTAAATGGTTCGCCCCTAGCCTCTTCTGTCATTCGTTCCCTCTTGCCTTTTCCATCTCGAGGTTCACGGGCATGATGCTAGCTCTGGTAGCTCTTGATAAAAAGGCACCATGGGATTTATAGATCGCTGTATGCACCAAACTCTTAATATAAAGGTAACACAAAAACATACAGTAGTTTGTCATAAATATGTTTCATAGCACGACATGATGGTGTACCACACATACCCTAGACCTATAGAACTCTTATTAATCGCTTCCTCTTTAAAATGGTCGTCATGTGCCGGACATCAGCACACACGCTCATTTGGTTTGCGCTTTTACGCATGCTGAGTTAAATATGGCACTGGCCATATTTATACTCTGGGGGTGGTGGTGAGGGTGTTTGACTATTTTGGCCTCCCATCCAAAAGGTCCTGGGTTTGAACCCCGATGCCTGCAGTCCACCTGTAGGTGCCCTTGAGCAGGTCGATGACCTTGTGGTGGTTATCTTGAATTGTATGTAAATCAAGTGTTTTCTAAATGCGTTTAACTGAAAACCCTAAAGTCAGGGACGTCGTTAGGCCTATTTTGGGTGGGCTAAGCCCCCCCAAGATGTTCAAGAGCCCCCCCTACAAAAATATTGGTTTTTGTTGTTTTTTTGTCAAGGAAATCGTAACATGCCTGCACTTAACATAATAAGCCAGACTATGAGTTGCAATAAATACTAATACAATTAGAAGTTGTCTTTAATTTGGATTAAAATTGTTTCCAAGAGCGCTGGCGGGAGGGGCTAGGGGTGAGGGGTCATTTAACATTACATTTTCTCAAGGGTCGGGTTGGCAACTTAGCACTCGGCAGAGTTAAGAAATAAGAGGAGACAAAAGAGGATTTGCAGATCATAGAGTGAAATTGTAAGTAGGTTCTATTGTGAAATTGCCTGAAGTCTACTTAAGGGAAAGAAAAGGCTACATCGTAGTTTTCTACGATATAGCCTTTTTCGTCTCCTCTTTCGCCGGCGTGTGCACGAGGGTGTGTGTGTGTGTGTGTGCGTGTGTGTGCGCTCGCATGTGTGTTTGCATCTCCCCCTTCTTCCTGGTATAGATGCTCTGCTACTGTAATAAATGATGAATTGAAGAACCACTTGTTTGAACCACAGATGTGACGAAAAAACGTTGGTGCGCGCTACGCAAGCGTATTTCGGACACTGCTAGGGGCTAAGCCCCCCCAGCCTCTAAATCCTAGTGATGTCCCTGCCTAAAGTATATCGGTACATTATGTATCCTCTGCCTCTGACCGGCTAGCAAAAACGGCATCACTTTAAGAAATGAGGGGTGGGAGAGGAAAGGATTTTTGTGGGCTAGACATTAGGGTTTTCTCATCTTTCTTGAGAGAATCCACTGGTCACAAATCTACAAGCAATTTCCTCAAGGCCTTGATGTTCACCTTTTATTTTTTTCATCCCCTTTTTTCAAATATTTCTTATTCTTTTCTGCAACCTGTTTTTCTATTCTCGGCTCCCTTGCCACCTACCTTCCACTTGTCTTCCCCCTTGCCGCCATTTTAAACGGCAATCTTTTTCTAGATTTCTTTTCTATTTCTTTGCTGTTCCGTCACTTTTCAATTCCGATGACCGATAACTGCTGAAATCATTGGGTAGTGTGGACAATGGGCCGAGGTCAAACACAATACCACATCCGTGGACACAGCAAATCAAACATCTGGCTTATTCCAAATGGGTTGAAAAATAAATGGCACCTCCATTTCCTCTCCAAAGCTCATCTGGCATGTAATCAAGGTCCGTCATTTGGTGCCTCGTCTTCTTGATGTGTTTATGGTGAAATGGTGTACTGTTCCAGCAACCTTTTCACCATGGCCGAAGAACCCCCAGAAATAAACGGTCTACTTTCCACTGTGCATTGTGTGCCTAAAGGTCTCGTTTAACGACAGAGTTCAACCTACATGTGTGTATTGATGTATGGAGGTTTGGTTGTTAGGTAATTGGGGTGGTAGATTCTACCCTGTTATAATATATATATATATATATATATATGGTAAAAAAGACTCAAGACTCAATTGTTCACCTAGACTCTGCATTGCCCCCCCTTACCCCCCCAAACCCCTCTTACACACTTATTGTATGTTGTACGTCCTTGCACTTAAAGTAGCATCTTAGCTCTTATCCCAGCTATATTTGTTGTCTACGGGGAATGGGTTAACCTAGCAGTTGTAAGTGATGTGGCATTTGGTTCTATGAACATCCTTACTGTACCGACAGAGATATATTTTTTCTCTTTCTTCTGACAAATGTACTTATTGTAAGTCGCTTCAGATAAAAGCATCTGCTAAATTC
>NW_028178463.1:0-6293 GCF_964030765.1 Micromesistius poutassou | reverse complement strand
GTTGCCACACACACACACACACACACACACACACACACACACACACACACACACACACACACACACACACACACACACACACACACACACACACACACACACACACACACACACACACACACACACACAGTTCCGGTTGCGCTCCGCTGACCTGTAGCTCCGCACCAGCTTGTCGGCGTGCGGCTCCAGCAGGAGGGACCGCAGCACGTTCTCCACGCAGCCCGACACGTACTTCTCGGGGATGCCCCTGAGCCGCGCGTACATGCTCAGCGTCTCGCGGCCCGTCATGTGGTCCAGGAGGGCGTCGAACTGCGGGCAGTAGCCGATCCGCTGCTGGACCTGGGGGGGGGGAGGTGGGGGGGGGGGGGGGGAGAGCAGGGTCCGAGGTCAGAGGGAAACGCAAATGAATGCTATGTTGCATAGCATGTAGCATAGCTATGATGCTATGCTACATATGAATGCTATGTTGCATAGCATGTAGCATAGCTATGATGCTATGCTACGCTACATATGAATGCTATTTTGCATAGCATGTAGCATAGCTATATGCTATGCTACGCTACATATGAATGCTATGTTGCATAGCATGTAGCATAGCTATGATGCTATGCTACGCTACATATGAATGCTATTTTGCATAGCATGTAGCATAGCTATATGCTATGCTACGCTACATATGAATGCTATGTTGCATAGCATGTAGCATAGCTATGATGCTGTGCTACATATGAATTATATGTTGCATAGCATGTAGCATAGCTACGATGCTATGCTACATATGAATGCTATGTAGGATAGCATTTGTCGCTATGAATGCTATGTAGCATACCAAATAGAACGCATAGACATAATCTTTATCTTTAATCATTATCACGTTATTTATGTTTTTTTTCTCCCAAAAAGTGTTTTGTGTCTGTGTTTTTCAGCTGAAAAAGTATCTTAGAGGGGGAACACTAGATGAAAAAGTTTGAGAACCACTGCTTTTTTTTTGGACTGCATTTATACCTCTCTTTCCTAACCAGTGGTCCCTCAAAGCGCTTCACAACACTGCCCAACATTCACCCATTCATGCACACATTCATTCACACACCGACTGGCGGAGTCAGCCACGCAGGGCGACAGCCAGCGGGTCAGGAGGAGCAGTCAGGGTGAGGGCGTCTCGCTCAGGGACACCTCAACACTCTAGGAGCTAGGAGGAGGAGCCGGGGATCGAACCAGCGACCTTCCGGTGACCAGCCGACCCGCTCCCGATCTACCTCCTGAGCTACTGTCGCCCAGCCAGCGGCGTGCGTCGTGAGTCGTTCGGTTCAGTTAACAACAAACCCACAATGCATCGCCATACAACGCATCATAATTCACTAACACGCCCCCCCGCCCCCGGGCCCCCCCTACCTTCTTGATGTCCCTCAGGACGCTGTAGCCGTCGATGTAGGCGTCGCCGCTGCTCACGCTCTCGTCGCCCGTCAGCATCTTGAAGGTGGTGGTCTTCCCCGCGCCGTTGAAGCCCAGCAGGCCGAAGCACTCGCCCTTCCCCACGGCCAGAGAGAGCCGGTCCACGGCCAGCAGCCCCTCCGCGCTGTACACCTGAGGGCCCAGGACGGGACAGCATGCTGAGAGTGTGTGGTAGCACTGCACTTCAGTTTGTGTGATTTGTTACGGTTACTGACTGGAGATCAGTAGGATCCATATTTATGTTTTCATTTATTTTTAATGAAATGAAATGAAATTAAGTTAAATTAGTTAAATTAAGATTTGAGTTAAATTAAGATTTGATAAAATAAATTCATGCATCAATTCATCTGAGTTCATTATAACATAAAGGCCTGGCCTACAGAAAAGAGCAGTTTATATGTTGACTGTATCCAGTGTTGTGTTGGACATGATTTATTGTTTGTGTTTAGTGAATAATATAGAAGATGAGGAACTTTAAAAAAGAAAAATCCCATACTAAATCACAATCGCAATATTGGTCCCAAAAAAACACAATTAGATTATTTACCCAAATCGTTCAGTCCTAATGTGTGTGTGCGCACGCGTGAGTGTGCGCAAGGGCAGGGCCACTTGTACGTGCGCGTGTGTACATGCACGTGTATGTGTCCATTTTATTCCCGCTCGTGCTCTGGATAACCCCTGGCCTCCATGGGTCCCCAGTACCAGCCGACTGGTTCCTAAACGCCGCCGTACCTTGGTGAGCTCCTGTAGCACCAGCGGGCTGCCCACCATGGACTCGATGACCGGCTGGCAGTCCAGAACCCTCTTCCTCTCGTCAGCCACGTCCCGGTCCTCCGGGTGCAGCACCCCGTCCTCCAGCAGCACCTGGGGGGGCGGACAGGACGGGACGGGACAGGACACACGTCTCAGTGAGCAGCACCATGCAGAACGGTGCCTGAGGACACAGCAGCGCCCCCTAGTGCCCATAGTGGGGGGTCTACAAGTGCTCGGGGAGATCTACCTGCATTTTACAACCTCACACCCTGCCAACACGATACCGTTATACAGCGGACGTGATGTGAGGTGGGTCCGCTTCCATCACATGTTACAGCTGCAACATGTCATCACATGTTATAGCTTTAACATGCGATGGAAGCCGGTCTCACTCTTCATCACATGTTACAGCTGTAGCATGTGATTGGTGCGAGTCCAACTCTTCATGTTACGGCTTTAACATGTGATTGGAGCTGGTCTCTCTCTTCATCACATGTTAGAGCTGTAACATGTGATTGGAGCTGGTCTCTCTCTTCATCAGACCCGATCCCATCACATGTTACAGCTGTAACATGTGATGGAGAGTGAGACCAGCTCCCGTCACATGTTACAGCTCTAACATGTCTTCATCACATGTCACAGCTCTAACACGTCTTCATCACATGTCACAGCTCTAACACGTCTTCATCACATGTCACAGCTCTAACATGTCTTCATCACATGTCACAGCTCTAACACGTCTTCATCACATGTCACAGCTCTAACACGTCTTCATCACATGTCACAGCTCTAACACGTCTTCATCACATGTCACAGCTCTAACACGTCTTCATCACATGTCACAGCTCTAACACGTCTTCATCACATGTCACAGCTCTAACACGTCTTCATCACATGTCACAGCTCTAACACGTCTTCATCACATGTCACAGCTCTAACACGTCTTCATCACATGTCACAGCTCTAACATGTCTTCATCACATGTTACAGCTTTAACATGTGATGCCAGTCAGACCCACACTCCCACTCTCTCTCTCTCCGTACCTTGGGTCTCCGTCGGCATAGCGCCCTGAACAGCCGACGCAGCGTGCGCGCCCACTGCAGCTCCACGATGAAGAGCAGGGCGATGAAGACGGCGCCCTGCAGGGAGAAGGCCACCAGGTAGCGGCCCACGCCCGGGTCCGACATGGAGAAGTAGTTCTCCTGGTAGGTGATGTCTGGGAAACAGGACAGGAGGACCTCCGTCACCACAGGGCCTCCCGCACTGCGCTACGTAGCCACGGATGCTACGTAGCATAGCATTCATAGCCATGAATGCCACATAGTGATGAATACTATGCTACATAGCGATGAATGCTATGCTACATAGTGATGAATGCTATGTAGCATAGCGATGAATGCTATGTAGCATAGCATTCATAGCGATGAATGCTATGCTACATAGCGATGTATGCTACGTAGCATAGCATTCATAGCCATTAATGCTACATAGCTATGAATGCTATGCTACAAAACACTCACAGCGATGAATGCTACGCTACATAGCGATGAATGCTGTGCTACATAGCGATGAATGCTACGTAGCATAGCATTCATAGCGATGAATGCTACATGCTATGAGGTCTGAACCACGCCACGGGGGCCATGAGTCTGACCTACAACACTAAAACAAAACAAAGCTGCACGATGGCGCCACCTGCTGGCCTGAGCGGCGAACTGCAGCGGATGTTTAAGAAACGCTGACACGAGGACACGTGTCAATCAGAGGTCATACACGGCATGAACGCACGTAGCACATCGAGATGACACCCATCGTCACGTGAACAACAAAAACAGCACAACAACAGCACAACAACAGCACAACAACAGCACAACGCCAATGCCCGGAGCAGGTGGCTGGACTTACTGTAGATGTTGCAGATCGACTGGGCGAACGGGTTGGACTTGCAGAAGGTGATGAGCTCGTAGTTCTGGTAGAACTGGGAGAAGGACATCCCCAGGCAGTAGTTGGGGAACACCAGGAACACCTTGTCCAGGAGGTGGGACAGGTCCTGGAGCTTCAGCTCTGGAGAAGGAGGACGGCATAAAGACATGAGGATCAGTCTGTAGTCGACTACACGACTGACAGAGAACCACCCAGTGGGACCACAAGCGTATCGATGGGAAACACAACTTTTCATCAGCATCATCGTGGTGTTCTTCCATTCATACCGTTTGTGAGTGAGTGAGTGAGTGAGTGAGTGAGTGAGTGATAACGCAAGACAGACAGACAGACACAGACCGACCGACAGACAGTAACAAGCATGTGATGTGTCTCTTTTAATTAATTGTATATATTCATCTTATCTTAATATATATTTGTTCTTCTAGTATTTAATATCACTAATTTGACGTCGTCCATTCACAAAACGAGGAATAGACTTGACCCCGCCCACGACTACACCCTGACCCCGCCCTCCCCCACACTGTGACCCCGCCCTCCCCACACCCTGACCCCGCCCTCCCCACACCCTGACCCCGCCCTCCCCACACACCGTGACCCCGCCCTCCACCACACCGTGACCTCACCGTCCCCACACCGTGACCCCGCCCTCCCCACACCGTGACCCCGCCCTCCCCACACCCTGACCTCACCGTCCCCACACCGTGACCCCGCACTCCACCACACCCTGACCCCGCCCTCCCCACACCATGACCCCTCCCCCCCCCCCCCCCCCCCACCACCACACCGTGACCCCCCGCCCTCACCGGGGATGTTCATGATGTTGACGGCGAGGAAGGTGGCGGTGCCGGAGATGACGTTGAAGATGGTGAGGCGCGTGTAGGCGGTGGCGGCGGTGCTGAACAGGAAGCTGAGCAGGTACATGAGCGGCACCACGGCCCAGCCGTACAGCAGCAGCACCAGCAACACGTCCACCAGGTGGTCGTCTGCCACGAAGGCCTGCACGGCGAACGCCTGGAACACCACCTGGTGAGGGGGAGGGGGGGGGAGAGGGAGGAGGGGGAGGGGGGGGAGGGGGGGGGGGGGGAGAGGAGGGAGAGGGGGGGGAGGGGGGGGGGAGAGGGGGATGGAGAGGGAGAGGGAGAGGGAGGAAGAGGGAGAGGGGGATGGAGAGGAGGAGGGAGAAAGAGAGAGGTGGGGGAGGGGGAGAGAGAGAGGGGGGGAGGGAGAGGGAGAGGGAGGAAGAGGGAGAGGGGGAGGGAGAAGGAGAGAGGGGGGGGAGGGGGAGAGAGAGAGGGGGGGAGGGGGAGGGAGAGGGAGAGGGAGAAAAAAACAGAACAGAGAGAAAAAAAATTGTACTTAGCATCGTGTAGCGTCTTATCCTAGCTATCTGTGTTGTGTACGGGGAATGGGTTAACCTAGTGATGGTTAGTGTATACGGGGAACGGGTTAACCTAGTGATGGTCAGTGTATACGGGGAACGGGTTAACCTAGTGATGGTTAGTGTATACGGGGAACGGGTTAACCTAGTGATGGTTAGTGTGTACGGGGAATGGGTTAACCTAGTGATTGTTAGTGTATACAGGGAACGGGTTAACCTAGTGATGGTTAGTGTATACAGGGAACGGGTTAACCTAGTGATGGTTAGTGTATACGGGGAACGGGTTAACCTAGTGATGGTTAGTGCTTGGCACTTGGTTCTATGAACATCCTTACTGTACCCACAGAGATATATCGTTGTTTCTCTTTCTTCTGACAGATGTACTCATTGTGCATCACTTTGGATAAAAGAGTCTGCTAAACGCCCTTAATGTAAATGTAAACATGATGATGATGACGATAATGATGAGAATAATGATAAAGATGATGAGAATAATGATAATGATGATGAGAATAATGATAATGATGATGATGAGAATAATGATGATGAGAATAATGAGAATAATGATGATGAGAATAATGATAATGATGAGAATAAGGATGACGAGAATAATGATAATGATGACGATGATGATAATGATGATAATGATGATAATAAGGATATGATGATGAGAATAATGATAATGATGATGAGAATAATGATAATGATGAGAATAAGAATATGATGATGAGAATAATGATATGATGAGAATAATGATGATGATGA
>NW_028178464.1:0-2000 GCF_964030765.1 Micromesistius poutassou | reverse complement strand
GTGTGTGTGTGTGTGTGTGCGTGTGTGTGTGTGTGTTTGTCTGTGTGTGTGTGTGTGTGTGTGCGTGTGTGTGTGTGTGTGTGTGTGTGTGTGCAGCTGGAGGTGTTCTGTGAGGTGATGACGATGCAGCAGGCCGGCTACGTCATGCTCATGGACTACCTGCAGAACAACTTCAGAGAGCAGCCGCCCCACTTCACCGGACAGGTGTACTCCCTCCTACACCGGCACGAGCAGCTCAGCACACCTGGTACACACCTGGTACACACCTGGTACACACCTGGTACACACCTGGTACACAACTGGTACACAGCTGATACACACCTGGTACACACAACTGGTACACACCTGGTACACAGCTGGTACACAGCTGATACACACATGATACACACACCTGGTACACACACCTGGTACACAGCTGATACACACCTGGTACACACACCTGGTACACAGCTGATACACACAACTGGTACACAGCTGATACACACCTGGTGCACACACCTGGTACACAGCTGATACACACCTGGTACACACACCTGGTGCACACAACTGGTACACAGCTGATACACACCTGGTACACACACCTGGTACACAGCTGATACACACCTGATACACACACCTGGTACACACACCTGGTACACACACCTGGTACACAGCTGATACACAGCTGATACACACACCTGGTACACACACCTGGTACACAGCTGATACACACACCTGGTACACACAACTGGTACACAGCTGATACACACCTGGTACACAGCTGATACACACACCTGGTACACACAACTGGTACACACACCTGGTACACACACCTGGTACACAGCTGATACACACCTGGTACACAGCTGATACACACACCTGGTACACACAACTGGTACACACACCTGGTACACAGCTGATACACACACCTGGTACACACAACTGGTACACACACCTGGTACACACACACCTGTACAGAGGAGAGGAGAGAGGAGAGAGGAGAGAGGAGAGAGAGGAGGAGAGAGAGGAGAGAGAGAGAGGAGGGGAGAGGAGGAGAGGAGAGGAGGAGAGAGGAGAGGAGCTCAGAATGGGTCATGCTGTCCTACATCCCCTCAACGACCGACCAATCAGAGCACAGAGCTAGTGATCAATAGTATTGATCGGTTCTGATTGATCTGTGGTGTGAAACCAGCCAGGATCAATTCCTGCATCCAGAATGTGTCATAACCGGCAGCTGGTCTCTCTGGACGTCAACACTGGACCGTTTGATCCCTAGAGGGGGCGGGGCTCCGCCCAGAGGGGCGGGGCAGCTCAGGACCAATCAGCAGACGTGTGTGATCTCCAAAACATTACTATACTAGTTGTTCAAGTTATATTAATGTCTGTGTGTGTTAGCCCATATGTATTTGAAACTAGTATTGGTAGTATGCCAGCTATTGATTGAACAGTGTATACAGACGTATTGGAGTTCATTAATAACTCACATCTTATTGGACCACGGAGAGTCGTTCTATTTGAGGTGAGACACGGGAGGACTTTACTGAACTCTACTGAGGGGCGGTGCTGCCCTCTAGTGGCCCAGAGGTGGAGGTCCACTCTACTGAGGGGCGGTGCTGCCCTCTAGTGGCCCAGAGGTGGAGGTCAGAGGTGGAGGTCAGAGGTGGAGGTCAGAGGTGGAGGTCAGAGGTGGAGGTCCCCCTCCCCTCCTTCACCAGAGTGAAGGGCAGGGGAGTGAGAGAGAGAGAGTGATTGAAGAGTGAACATGAGGTCAGACCGTTGGTGAGTTCAGGACTTTAGGACCTCCTGACCCCCTGACCTCCTGACCCCCTGACCCCCTGACCTCCTGACCCCCTGACCTCCTGACCCCCTGACCCCCTGACCTCCTGACCTCCTGACCCCTGACCTCCTGACCCCCTGACCTCCTGACCTCCTGACCCCCTGACCTCCTGACCTCCTGACCTCCTGACCTATGCCAGGTTCTGTGATGAGCCTGACACCGTGAGGTCCTTCAGGTTCTAGAT
>NW_028178465.1:0-10556 GCF_964030765.1 Micromesistius poutassou | reverse complement strand
TCGTAAGACGAGACACTGCAGGTGTGGGGGACCAGAGGAGGATGAAACAGAAGTGAAGATAGAAGTTATTCCAGGTGGAGCGCATGACAACGGCCCCCGTCTTTAAAGATGTTGATGTCCTTCAGGGGATTTAGTGGAAAAACGAACAAAACGAAAAAAAAAATGAAGGTTCTGGAAACCCGTTTGGTTGTCGTTTGGTTTGTTATGGATGACATTACACAGGAAGCAAGTGATCGGGTTACCAAACAATGCTTAATTTCAGCTGAATATCTGGATGACAGTACCAGCGCAACTCGCCACGACTTTGTGCGGCGCGACTTGGTTTGGTTCCAGGCACGTCGCGTTTCCATCTGAAAGAGAACCTCTTCAACGTGGGCGGCTCGTAGAAAAGATCTCTCCAACGTGGGCGGCTCGTCATCAGGTTTTAATCCCGGGGACGGGATTCCCGGGAAATCTGATCGAGACTATTTCCTTATTCCCGGGAAAGGTTATGATGGGAAATAAAATAAAATAAAAAACGCAATGACTGCGCGTCTATTGTTGTCATACGGTAACGTTGATCGATGCGAAACTCGAGCCCTGGGACAGGAACGACACAAAAACGAAACAGCGAAACGCTGATCAGTGTCCCCCTCGGGAGCCGGTCCGTGGACTGCAGCCACACCGGACACACACAACCACGCCGGACACACACAACCACGCCCGACACACACAACCACGCGCAGCCTAAGTCTAGCCCCGGGAAAGGAGCGACACACACGGCAAAACGCTGATCCGTGTCCCCCTCGGGAGCGGGTCCGTGGACTCCAGCCACGCCGGACACAACTTAACTTTGAGTGATTATTCCTGTTTGAAGCCGCTGGCCAATCAGTTGCCAGCGGCCTGTTTACGTCACACAAAAGTACCAGCTCCGCTCGCTTGGAACCTCGACGGAGGTGCTACTAAAAAAAGTACCTTTTTTTGGCAATGGAAACGCAAAAAAAGGCGGGCCAAGTCGAGGCGAGTCGAGGCGTGTTGAGCTGGTACTGTTGGTGGAAAAGGGGCATAAGGCCCCGTCCACACCAGCGGAAACTAGCGTCTCCCCTCAGTTTTCCTTGCCAGCGTTTCAGGAATTTCTCTGTAAAGACGGACTCATTGCAGAAACGCATCTAACTGTAGAAACGCTGTAGTACATATTCAAGGCCACTATGTGGCGCTGGTTCTCCACCAATAAAAGAAGAAGACGAGGCGGAGCATGTGCATCAAGCCTGCGTGCTGTATACAAACATACAGTTCATGTAGTTAGTAATTAAATTTACCAAGGGGGTGTATTTAAAGCTACAAAAATAATACAAATCAAATCAAACAAAACAATTTAGACTGAACTCTAACGTTGCCCAGCTGGTGGGGGGACGATGACATCATCGTTTGCGTATCAGGCGTCCACACGAATCCTAACACGAAAACGCAAAGGGATGTTTTTATCTTATTCAACCTGGGACCTGGTTTCAAAAAAGTGTGTTTTTGGGCACCGAAAACGCCGAAAAAATCGTTTCCGTGTGGACGGGGCCTAAAAGTGATGCCCTCTGTGGTGCAATGCACAATGTCGGTATCACTGGCTACATCCAAAATAATACACATGTGCAACCAACTTGTTCAGTGAAGCGCAACGACAGCAGAATGGAGCCGTCTTGCAGTCCTACTAGCATGACTTAAGTCATTATTCACCCGTTGAAACCTCTTGTAAAACATGCTCACCTGCTTATTAGTGATTGTCTTTAAAGGGAGTCCATAGAGTGGGTCCTGCTGACAGGTAAATAGCCCATCATACAGACTGCTAAAACAGCTTCCTACAGCAGGGGCACAATGCACAGTGTGGACGTCTCTCAGGGCCATGGAACGAGAACCTCACATCTCTGCTCTTTAAGTAACGCTAATCCTTGTGGACCCCCCAACCACTCTGTAGTCCTGCCACACACACACACACACACACACACACACTTTTTCGAAGAAACATTAATAAGTGCGAGCAATGTGCAAGTAAAATCCACTGTAAAATTCAAGGAAGAATCTAAATGTGAAGATATTTTCAAATATACAGTTGATCATATATGATAGATTTGTAAATGCCAATTCATCTATTAAATCAGACCTAAATATGCATCAGTCTGTGATTTGATACACATAAAAGATAAAGTGCTGATTCAAAGGTAACATATTGTGGTTTAATTATGCATTTACTTAATAATCTACATTTCTATTTTACTAAATTCAATTTTTTCATTAATGTGCACCTCAGAGCATTGTCATTCATGGATCATCATAGGGACCATCTTGTTTTATTGTTACTGTTGAGACAACAGTTCTACAAATAAACTATTTTTTAAAACTTCAGCTTTTTCTAAACTCCTTATTTTTGTCTATAAAAATGTTTATATTTAAAATAAAACGTGCTAGATTAAAAGCACACACACAAACTGCAGTTCATCAGAGTGAACAGAGTTTGGCTTTGTCTTGGTGGCTACAGGTGTTCTGCATGGGCCTGGCTCACAGAGCCCAGAAGACAACGCAGGACTATCTCCAGGGACACTGGATAACCAGAGCACATCTTGAATCCCCTGAACAGACTCTTAGCTTTCATGGTGATGAAAAGTTTGGAGTTGAACTCTGAAATCAGCAGACAGAAATCCTTGGTCACGTTGCCAGTTAACAGACCAGCACACCAACACGTTCAATCAAATCCAAAAAGTGTCAAGCATGTTGGCAGACCACGATTGAGGTTCTCCTGGAGTAGAACGGCCAGCCTCTGGTCTGGGGCTCCAGAGACGGCCCGGAGGCTGGTGGATGAACAGGGCAGACGTGGTCGCGTCAACACCCGGGCAAAGTGAGACACGGGCGGCATCCTTCTGGTAAACCACTCTGTCAGTCGTTTGTCAAAAGCATGCAATTAGTGACTCTTAAGGAAGGCATGCTGTAAATGGACCCTGGCTGGCCCGAACTGCACACAGAAGCACTTTCAGAAGAGAGGCCTCCAACAGCTGTGTTTAAGAAGGGGGGCTGGGGAGGTGGGATATCGATTTTATCGATATTCCCCCCCCCCCCCGCCCCAATGTTGTGAAATTCTGCGTTTTAAATGGTGCTCACTGGCTGCTGTTAATTGCAGTCAATAATCTTTCCATGTTGTTTTTGGAAACCGTTCTTTCAGTTTTCTTCCAAGTTGTGTTGTTGTCTTCCAGGTCCATACCTTGCCATCCAGTCTGCTGTACTCACACACCAGTTACGACCATATGTAGATGAGGATGCCATCAACGACATCTCATGTAATGTTGTTAAAAGCAGCTGATTGGTTTATATTGCATTTGCTTTCATGTGTGGTTTCCCTGGGGCTAAAGAAACTGTATAACATGTCTTACATCAATCAACTCCACCACGTGATTTATTGTGTGTGTGTGTGTGTGTGCGTGTGTGTTTGTGCACGTGTGTGTGTGTGTGTGTGTGTGTGCCACGTGTGCAGGTATGTGTGTGCGTGTGTGTGTGCATGCATGCGTGCGTGCGTGTGTGCATTGACTCGTGCGTGAGTGTATGTGTTATTATTTAAAATCAATTTGATATACTGCTGGTGTGACACATTAACCAGGAAGCAAAGACACATGTCTTTACTTCCTTGATGGCATGTCTCAGACTGTTACTTGAAGGTATCAATCGTTGAAAGGAAGCCCACTAATGGATAGTTTCATCTGAGGCTGCACGGGATGGTGACAACCCAGTAAATGTTTTCAGACTGCATGTCAGACCTGCTGGCACACCTTCCAAGCCGTTCCATAGGCTGCACGATGACGTCATGAGAAGTGTTACTGGAGCAGGCTCTCCGGCTTTATAGTTGTGGAATAATGCGGGACCTGGAGCTATCGGGGCTTGTGCTTGGTGCCAAGCAGCATTCAGTTCCCCTTTTTTGCCTTTTTTGTTGTGCTAACATGTGGTAAAGACAAAGGCGTTTTTTGGAAACACACACACTATGTAATGTTGCTCTGGTGAGCTCTGCCAGTTCCCTCATGTGTAGTCAATAACGCTTCCATGAGCTGCTTCGGGTAAAGCTTTCTCCTCTGCTTATGAATCACAGATCCCCGCTCTAAAATGAACGCAGTAATGCAGAATTTTATCGTGGACATTCTTTTGAATTATGTCAACATTCGGTTGATTCCCTGAAGGCTGTCAAAGGAAGCGGCTCTATCTCCATGTATGTTCCATGTTCCACAAGTGCTTCCTCTTGGGTCGGTCGCGTCGCCCTAATAGCTTACATGAGATGCACCAAAGATTCTCCCGTGCCTTCGTCAACAAAGGTTTTAAGCTGTGATGTCATTGTACAATGATCAGAGAGTCTGGGGAGAAGCATCTCATGCTCAGTGATGCTGCACTCAGAACTTTTAAAGTTGGACATAAACAAGGTTGAGTCCAGGCTGCCTTGACATTGAATGGCAGGTTGTTTGTTGTTGACATTGTCCATTGTTGTTGTGGTTGTCTCCTATAGGACAAATAAATGGTGTGTATGTGTGTGTACACAGATGCATTTTTATATCCTCTCCACCATAACACCAAATAAAGGAAAGTTCAGTTCTAAGTTCAGTTCGAGTGAAGAACACTATGGGCTCTGTATCATTCAGTATATGCAACTTTTACTTTATAAGTATTATAATTAAAGTCATATAACTGTGTGCATATGTGTGAGTGTGTATGTGTGTGTGTGTGTGTGTGTGTGTGTGTGTGCGGTTATGTATATGTGTTGGTTTTTGAGAGATACCAAACACACTGTACCCTCCCAGAGCAGTGCACGAGTGCATGTGTGTCACATAAATTCCATTTCATGTGGTACTACTGCTACAAAAATAGATCACGTCACAAGTAGGAATGCTGCATTCTCTAACAGGGGAGAAAATTAGCTTGCTCCA
This sequence comes from Micromesistius poutassou, assembly GCF_964030765.1. Lineage (NCBI taxonomy): Eukaryota > Metazoa > Chordata > Actinopteri > Gadiformes > Gadidae > Micromesistius > Micromesistius poutassou. The sequence continues at coordinate 5,631 of NW_028178465.1, read as the reverse complement.
AATTATGCCAAAAAAAAGAGCTTGAGTTTTTTTTTAAAGCCTCCCCATAGTGTAGAGACAATGCCAAACTTATGGAATGAGAGTAGCACATGTTTCTGTTTGAATCATTGGTTAATGGGGATATTCTATTTCAACATCCCATGCTGCAGACATAGATGAACTATTGTGTGTGTGGTTGTGTGCGTGTGTGTGTGTGTGTATGTGTGTGTGTGTGTGTTATCAGAAGAACGTTCTAGCACTTACTGAATAAGTTTTTCCTTCGATTAGATCTATGCGCTCTCTCAAAGGCCTCGGCTACTTGGGACAATGAAAGATATGAATAGTTGTCACAAGTCATTCCTTCAAGAGTCAGATGCTCAGCCTAACCTTGAAGGACTCCTTGAATAAAGTCCAGTGGCAACAACCAGCAGGGCCCGGTTCAGAGCCCGTTTCCAGGGAAAGGAGGCCGGGCGTGGCTGGCAGAGGGGAATGTTCAACTGTAAATATTGGAGCTGATCGACTCAACATTCCTGAAGCTGAAACTCTTCTCGGCTTTTCCCATTGATGCCAACCTCTGGTCTCTGGGAAGATTGATGGATTTAAATGGATATCCCCCTTGGTATAAAACATGGCCTGAATCGAGTTCTTCTGAAGTTGAAAGTTATGCAGCAATATTTCAATTTAAATCGAACAAATATAAATGTATCTATCTATCTTATCTCATTTAGTTGTATTTTTCATTGTGATGTATTTTATTACAACGTGAAATTATAATTATAATTATGACTTTCCAAGATGCAGTGTTAAAGTGGTCATCTTGAAGATCTCTTGAAGGTCTCTTTGGCGCCACCTATGGTGAAAATAAACTGTACGCCGCTGCATGTTGTGGGTTTTTAGTTTGAGACATATTTTCATACTTTAGTCTTTCTATCTTTTTTGTAAACTAATAGTGAGCAGTCTTGTTGGATCCATCAATTGTCATAACCACATTTTACAACCTATTTGTCTAATGAAGTTGGATTTTGTTAGTCCATGGTAGATGCATGCTATCCCCATGTCACCTTTTCAGTTCAGTGTACTGGTCCCAGTGAGCCGTACTTTTCCTCTGAGCCCTGTGTCTGATCACAACACAAGTCAACGCTTAACATTTGTGGGGGTAGAGTATTTCCATACATAAAACACAGATATGCATATTCAAAACTCCAGTACACTCTTAGAAAGTCTAAAGTTGGACAATCAACCATGCAGTTCAGGTGCTGTTATGAAGTTGACACATACGACTATCTCTGCGCTGGAAATAACATGAGCTCAGAGAACACTCAGTGTAGGGGGAGCTGGGGGGGGGGGGGGAGAGGGGGGGTGCTTGTGGGTTTGTCCGCTGGATGTCTGCAGTGATTAATATCAAGGGCTGATCCCCCCCACCCCGCCTGCTGAGTGACAGCGGCAGCCCTATCCCCCCCCCTCCGCTGTGGCTGCTGTGGGATGACTGGGATCTGCTGACATTGTGGTTTGGCATGCGGCTCGCATGAGAGACTGATTGCATGTGTAACCCAGGATAGGGAAAGCCCTGGTACACACACACACACACACACACACACACGCACACACACGCACAGATCTGTGGGTTTGTGAGCAAATTCAGATTTAGCTTTGCTCATCGATGCAATTTACACGTTTCATGTTTTGTTTTTTTGGGTCAAATAAAAGCCCTACTTGTATGCTAATTATCATCCAGTAGTTTCGAAAGTAGAACTCCACCAGTCAGAGTGTACCTGACATAATTTCAGACGAGATATTAAGTAAATGACGAAACATTAGTCATGTGTATATGTCATGGGATTTTAGAAATTGCATGCCCAGTAAAGAAGAAATATCTAAAATGTTTGAGTCTGTGCAGGGATTTTGGAAAGTGTACGGATAAAAAAGCAATAGGGTTGGGCCCCGAGGAAGACAGAAAGGTCCGTCTTTTATATCAAGCAGGTCATGCTTAGATAGGGTTGACTGCCAAATTCCCCTTTATTTAGGGGTACTCACTTAAGAGCCTCATTTTGGTTCGTTGCCATCTAGTAGTTTGATCCACTGCACAAAACGTTGAGTTATTCTCTGAAATAACCTCTGGCAGAGCCAAACTCCTGTCCGAACAGCGGAGAGGCCAAGGGAGACTATGCAGATGTACCCGGCAACCACTTCTGATAAGATTTCCAACATGAGACGCCTAGTCCCGGCGCAGTCTTGGGAACTAACACAGAGAGACACATTTTAGTGGCCTGGGATAATACCTCAGAATCTGTATTTGGCTTGATTGTTAGCCATCAGTGCATAAGCCGAAAAGTATTTCATAGCGCGACGTGGAGCCAGATAGAGAAATCATTAATTGTTCATGATAACATAGCCCTGCCAAGCTCCTTATACCAGGACCCATTTTTGGTAAATGAAGCGTTTGGAATTTCCAAACTTTAAAATGTACGGGACTGGAGCTAGATCAGTGGGTAATATAAGTTCACGGTCATAAAATAAAAAGCACCAACGTTTGCCTGGGTTTGACGGCTTCAATTTTGGCGTTGGCCCACATTGTGGTTTTCATATTGAAAGTGTGTGATACCACTGACTACTTAATCTAGCCAACAGACACCCAGGAGGGAAATTGATTGAAAAAACCTTGCCGCAAATGAGTATTACAATAGTTTAATTATTATTCAAATGTTCATAAATGGAACACCTATGTGCTTAAATGTTAGTGCCAAAATAATTCTTTTTCAGAAACATACACAAGAACCCTATACTGTACAAGTCAATGGAGGTCATACAATTTCAACAACTCAGATGTCTGTAACTCAATTTGAATCACAGATGGAGCCTTCCAATGAAGGAGAGGAAAGGCGTGCTCAATGTAGAGACGGCTAGAAGCTCTATCTGCATGCCTGTGCAGTAGCTGCAATTATGAGATGTTGCCAACTCATACCACACTGAATGACGTTGCTTGCGGTGACTAATTAAGTCCACAAAGTTGTTTTGAGTTTGACTGGCAGGTATTTATACTAGGGCATTGCTAATATAACCAGTTAAACATGCATTTGGTGGCAGGTCTGTGGCATTGTAAGCATCTGTGGCTGGTTGATGAAGGGGTTGTCCTTGTAACCACAGTGTGTTGAATGATTGTTTTTAGATCTGTTTACAAATGCTGGTATTTCATTACAGTCACGTTTTGGTTGGAAAACAACAGGTGCTTTAAAAAAAAGTCAACACATTCCTTCATATCAAGCCAATGACAACCTAACCAATGAGCTGTGGCACTGCGACATGTTATTTAAGAAAAAGGTTATTTTTGATAATCTTTCTAATCATGTAAATTGTGGAAAGATATATGAGCTATTACAGTGATTAAGGCCACTGACTAGTGATGAGCATTCCTTCTGCCATAACATGTAAAAAATTGTCCCCTCTGGTGGGCATTTCCCGGGCAAAATAAAGTAAATTACCAGCCGATCATTGTGCCAAAACATACTGTTCAAATCTATGGATCGCTCTCAAAGTGTTTGTGATGGCAAAAGAGGGGCTGCAAAATACCTGCGGCTAAGAAGAAAAAGTAAAGTAGCGAGAAGGAGGAAGATGGCTCAATGTATATACAGTCTATGTGTTGTTGTCTCCAGTGAACCAGTTGGGTGACCAATTCATTGCTTTAATAAGGAATTTGGCGGTCAAGTCGGTGCGTATTGGTGACAATACAGAAGAATGTCATTCACACCAGAACTTCTTCACAGCTTCCAACTGCCAGATTTCAGACAATGCTTATTTGTCAAAGGGCTAGGTTCGGAAAACACCTTTTCTGTTTTTTTAATTTAGTTTCTGCTCTGTGTTGCCAGCATTGGACAATATGGCTTTTGTTTTCCTATCTTTCTTAATCTCCAAGATGTAGACAGAAGATAAGACTGTCACAGAGTAACAGACACATGTTATACCCTCAAATAAGTAAGGCCATGCATTAGCTTAATGCTAATAATGCAGCAGAGACATTGTCAGGTACTGAATGGGTTTGGCGTCCTACAGTCACACAATTCATTGATACTGTTTAACTTTTCCGGCTTGGCAGATTTAAATTCTAGAACAAATATATACAGCTCTATTAATTCAGTGAATTAAAGAAAATAAGTTTTAGAAGTGCAAACAAATGTAACCCAGGGAATACACCCAGTAGGCCTGAATGTGAAACTGTCCTAAACTACATTTTCACTTGGTGTATGTGATATATACAAAAATCAATACAACACAGCTATACCAATGTTCACATACTCATTGTGTTTTCAATAATAATTGTCCAAAATCTTCATAAATTGTCCTTGTTCTAAACACTGTACAACAAACAGTTTTCTGTTCCAGAGCGTTGTCGGAGCAGGCTTACTACAACAGATCCATTCATTCCAGACGTCGACAGGCCAGCGTACTGCAGGTGTTTTGGTGTTTTGTGCAAACAGTGTCCTTTGCTTTTACGGCAGCTCGCGGTGTTCGACCTGAGAAAGCTCAACGTGTTCAGTCGTGCGTACAATCCATCAGAACAGGAACGCAAACCTGGACGAGGAGCCCGGATTTCGTTTGTTTTTTCTAGTACCTAATATCCTCAGACGACTCCCCAAATTCCTGTCTCAAACACTATTTGTTTCTGTGGCGCGGGGTATATGTACGTATTGTGTCTGCATAGCCACGGTGTGTGTGTGTGTGTGTGTGTGTGTGTGTGTGTGTGTGTGTGTGTGTGTGTGTGTTAGTGAGACAAAATGTGTTTTGTTGGCTAGAAAATTACTTTAAGCACACATTTGGGTGTGCTTGAAGTAGCTACATTATTTTAATACTGAACTGATACATAGTAAAACATACACACAAGAATAATATGTGCATATGATATGCAACCCAACACCTAAACAGAATGATCCCTTGGCATTATTCAATTACACACATCAACAATTCAGAATGGACTTGATCTCAGAAAGTAAAACAATACTTTCTCTCAAACAAGTTTTTGCTAGTTTTTGTGATTGGGTCATCAGGGCATATTTTTTTTCCAACATATTAGCAACATGTATTTTGAACGAAGATATACTTGTAACCCACTAATTTGTTGTTTAACTAGAAAATACAAGACATTATGGTGTACAATTATGCTCAGAATGCAGTTCCATGCTGTCCTGTTGTTTAAATGCTTTGAGGGGTAGGTATATAATTAAATGTTAAACGAATGACAATTTCAATGTTGCATGGTATTGTGTATTGTGTATGTGTGTGTGGGGGTGTTGTGTGTGTGTGTGTGTGTGTGTGTTTGTTCTGTCAACAGGGGAACAATAACACAGTACTCCACCACATTTGAATGTTCCCATGCTACTGTGACAGGTCTCCTTGGCAGATAAGTTTCATTTCAAGCCTATTTTGCATAAGCTTGAATCAACAATAACTGTGTGTGTGTGTGTGTGTGTGTGCGTGTGTGTGTGTTGTGTGTGTGTGTGTGTGTGTGTGGAGGGGGGGGGGGGTGTGTGTGAGAGCGACACCACCCAGGTGGCTCAGAAACACTCCTGAAAGACAGTAAGCACAGAGCTCCTATTGTTCCTCCTCAGAACATAAGTTGTATTGTGGTTGGTTGTCATTTTTGCTGGGGTTGGAATGCGG
>NW_028178466.1:0-10000 GCF_964030765.1 Micromesistius poutassou | reverse complement strand
ATCACGGCCCTGATCACCATCGACGTGCACGCCCGCGACATCGTGACCGACCTGGTCCGCCAGCAGGTAGCTCCCAGAGTCCAGACCCAGAGACACAGCACTTCATAAAGTTCACTCTAGGCTGTTCTTTGAAAAACAGCAAAAACATGCACATTTTTGTTCACGGTTGCTTTTTTTTTCTTTTTAATGCTGTTGAAAAAGTGACATCATGTCACATTTTTTCATGTTCTAAGAAAAAAGTGAAAGAAAGCTAATTCTGTAGTTAAGACTACAAACAAAATAGTGATAGCACTTTAAAAGGTTAATTTTATGCTTTTCTTTGAAAAATGGCAAAACATGCACATTTTGTTAACAATTGCTTCTGTGGATTATGATAAAATAATGAATAATTGCATTTTGTACCCTGTCTGTTTCCCTTTTTTTCATGTCCTAATCGTAACATTAACTCCAACCAGTCGCAGCCTATGAAATACCTTACAATTTACTGCTTTCTATAAAGCGATTCAATTAATATTGAGTGGCATTGACTATACGCTCTTTGCCCGGCCCTCCACAGCATGGATTTAGAGTTTACCTTCAGACCAGTTCACCTCCACATCCTCTGATATGCTAAACATTTTTCTTTTCATTCCCGCCGCATATTTCATAAGCAGCGTTTATGAAAACACAACGTTGTGTTACCTACTACTTCAATTTCTATTTCACATTTAACGGAGGACATGGAGGATACGGAGGACAACGAAAGTCCACTACACTCTTTCTCTCTCTCTCTCGTTCTCTCTCTCTCTCTCTCTCTCTCTCTCTCTCTCTCTCCCCCCCATCTGTCTCTCATGCTCTCACTCTATCTCTCTCTCACTCTCTCTCTCTCTCTCTCTCTCTCTCTCTCTCTCTCTCTGTCTCTCTCTCGCTCTCTCTCTCCTCCCTCTCTCTCTATGTCTCTCTGTGTCTCTCTCTCTCTTGTGTGTTTGTATTTCGCTCGGGTAATCCCTGTGAGGAGCTTTTGAGAGGCAGAAAAAAAAGGATCCATGTTCCCCCGGCAGCGTCAGCCGTCACCTGTCAGCGGGGTCCTAACGAGTCTCTGGTCGTCCCTCTCCAGGTGGACTCCAGCAGCAGCTTTGAGTGGCAGAGACAGCTCCGCTACTACTGGGACGTGGAGCTGGACAACTGCATGGCCACCATGGCGCTGTCTACCTACGTCTACGGCTACGAGTACCTGGGGGCCTGTCCCCGGCTGGTGATCACACCGCTCACGGTAAAGCACAAGAATACGTCGAAAATAGGCATTAGCAGCTTAATGTGCTATTGTCTCATACGAGGTGTAGTGTGTCATCATGCCGATCAAAGAAGAAAAAAGATTGGATGTGTGTGTGTGTGTATGCAATTGTGTATGTTTGTAAAACGCACACACACTTAACGAGCACACACACACACACACTCACACGATTCAGTCCACATAGACAACCCTAAAGATTTGGGTTGTGTTTAGGGGTGTAACAAAAACCGATTTGAATCGGAAAATCAATTTTGATTTAAAAGATGCAAATCTTCTGAATCGAACTGAATCGAATCGTTCCATTTAAAAAATGTATCGTTCCTGAATCGTATCGTACCCCATGTATCGAGATACGCATCGAATCGTCTTTTATTGGAGAGATGCACACCCCTAACAAATACACTTCTTCTCTAGTCTTTGATAAATCTTTTTGAAGGAAATGCCACATTTACAAGTTAATTCATTTTGTGAAATGATTGTCTACTTTCAACAAGAAATCCATTGCATCATACCCTCTCGAATTGAGCCATGCCACATCAAATCGAATCGAAATCCTTCTGAATCGAACTGAATCGAATCGTTCCATTTTAAAAATTTATCGTTCCTGAATCGTATCATACCCCATGTATCGAGATACGCATCGAATCGTCTTTTATTGGAGAGATGCACACCCCTAGTTGTGTTAATTATCTGTGTTGTGTGTGTGTGTGTCTCCCTCCCTCGCTGTGCAGGACCGCTGCTACCTGTGTCTAATGGGGGCTCTGCAGCTGGACCTCGGGGGGGCCCCCGCGGGCCCCGCAGGGACCGGCAAGACAGAGACCACCAAGGACCTGGCCAAGGCCCTGGCCATCCAGTGTGTGGTCTTCAACTGCTCCGACGGCCTGGACTACAAGGTGAGGCTCGGGGAGATATGTTCTGGGTTCAATCTTCTACGGTTTTCTTTCTTTCTGTTACTCTGTCTTTCTGTTTGTCCGTCTTTCCTTCTTCCTGTCTTTCTGTTTTTCTTTATTCCTTCCTTCCTTAATTCTTTCTCTCTTTCTTTACTCCCTTCTTCCTTTGTTTGTTTGTTTCTTTCTTTCCTTCCTTAGTTTGTTCCTTCCTTCCCTTCTTTCCCTTCTTCTTTCTTTCTTTCTTTCTTTCCTTCACTGTTTACTGATCTCATTCTCTTCAGCTCTCTCCATCTCTCTTTACGTGGTGGCCTTGCTTGTACCTCCCATAAATCGCCACTAGATGGCGGTGTAGAAGCAGGAGCCACACTACAGCCTGAGCCAGTGGTTATTCTGGGGGGGGACAGTAGGGGATGCTGGATGCACTGATTGCATGTCAACCGTGGACCAGCCCTGCAATGACCATTGATTTTTATAATTGAACCGTACGGTAACACAGTGGAGAAACGTCTCTGATTGTAGATGAGACTTTTGATCACAGAACCCCGTACGATATCTTGACCTCCTAATGAGCTGTCACACCCCTCCCCCATCCGGTCCCCTCTAGCAGTGTGATTTCCTCTGATGATAATCACACGTCCCGCCAGCTGATCTCTAACCCCCCCCCCCGCCTTCTCCCACTCCGTCCCAGATGATGGGGCGGTTCTTCAGCGGCCTCGCCCAATCAGGGGCCTGGTGCTGCTTCGACGAGTTCAACCGCATCGACATCGAGGTGCTGTCTGTGATCGCCCAGCAGCTCATCACCATCCGGAACGCCAAGATGGCCAAGGTAGGCTGGGCCACGCCCCCCCCACACGGGCAGCCCGCTTAGGAGAAAGGGAGAATTGCGATCATTTTGCCTGATATTTCGATGGTGATCATTCATTGTGAATAAGAGTCATTCTGCCAACTTGGCAATCACAGTCACCTTGCTGTCCCCGGCTCAGGAGTTAGGGCAGGTTGTCTGGCAACTGGAAGGTTGCTGGTTCGATCCCCAGATCCTCCCCAGCCAAGTGTAACCCCAGCTGTTGGCGATGAGGAGGCAAGGCCTTGCACGGTTCACACCGCAGTCGGTGAATGAACGAGTGAATGTGAGGCATGAATTGTACAGCTCTTTTACTGGCCAGAGGTCACAAAAAGCTCAATATTAATGCAGTCCATTTACCATGTCATATTGGTAGCTGTCGCGATTCCTCAGACCCGCATGGGCCATGAACCATGAACAGCAACACCTGTGAGTCGTTAAAGCACTTATTGCTCAGTTGCAATGGTTAGTCATTTGATCAAAGTTGACGTTTTTATGCATTTAGTGTGGCTTTTTCACTTGCTAATGGGCAGTAGGCTGGCTTGGATGGTCCACTCCTCACCAAAAGGCGAGGAGTGTGATCTGCATTCTACCTGTAGGCCTCTGACCTGTACGGAGCAAGATTGCCTGACTCCTTGACCAAGTTTTAATTTGATAATTTACTGGTCTTCTAAGTCATTTATCAAGTAGAATTAAAAAAACATTTGCTGCTCGATGTTGAATACAATTATTATTATTTTTTTAATGCAATTTTTTCACAACTTTTTCTTGGCAGCTTGTCAGGTAAAGCAATCGCAAGACCTTGGGAACGTATAAACAATGTCTAGACTGTATGTCTGGTTAATTGAATGTTATCTTCATTGAAAAAAACAAGGCTTTTCTTTCAAAATTAAGGACATTTCTAAATGACTCAGAACTTTTGAACGGTAGTGTATAACTTGTTTTCCCTAAGTTAAATAGTTAAATTGAATCAACAATTTAACACAATTAAGTCAGGAGCATTTCAGAAGGTCTCCCCCTGCGGTCAGAGCGACTCCACGCACATTGAAACGCGTAGGAATCCCCAACGCCGTCCATGCCTGTTCCTCCTCCAGCTGTCCAGGTTCATGTTCGAGGGCCGTGAGATCAACCTGGTGATGTCGTGCGCCGCCTTCATCACCATGAACCCCGGCTACGCAGGCCGCACCGAGCTCCCCGACAACCTCAAGGCCCTGTTCAGACCCATCGCCATGATGGTGCCCAACTACGCCCTCATCGCAGAGGTCTGTGTGTGTGTGTGTGTGTGTGTGTGTGGGTGAGGGCGTGGGGTGGTGATTGTGAGTGTGTGTGGGAGTGGGGGTATGTGTGTGGTGGGGTCTGGGGTGGTGTGTGTGTGTGTGTGTTTGGGTGGGAGTGTGTGTGTGTGTGTGTGTCGGTGTGTCGGTGTGGTTGTGGTTATGTGTGGCGATATCCAACACTCTACACTTTGTTGTTTTTTAACAACCTCTTTCAATCACTCAAACTTTGTTTTCGTTGTAGCCGACAGCATTACAAGAAATCAAACGAGTGCAAACCGAATACACAATCACACATCCGAATCACAGAGATGTATTTCTGGAGGGTAGATAATCAATGTCACATGACTTTATTAGAAGAAAGCTAACCTAAAATACGTGTTGTTTGTTCCATTCTCTTCCCACTGGGTCCATTCTGTTGTCCTAGGTGATCTTGTACTCAGAGGGCTTTGAGTCGAGCAAAACGCTGGCCAGGAAGATGACCCAGATGTACAAGCTGTGCTCAGAACAGCTGTCCCAGCAGGACCACTACGACTTCGGCATGAGGGCCGTCAAATCGGTCCTGGTCATGGCAGGGTCAGAGACACACACACACACACACACACACACACATACACACATAGAGAGACACGCACACACACAGACACACACACTCATACACACACACACACACACACACACACACACAGAGAGACATGCACACAGACAGATACACACACACTCTCTCACACACACACACACACACACACACACACACACACACACACACACACACACACACACACACACACACACACACACACACACACACACACACACATAGAGAGACACGCACACACACAGACACACACACACACACTCACTCTCACACTCACACACACACACACACACACACACATAGCGAGACATCCACACACACAGACACACACGCACACACGCATGCATACACACATGCACGCACTCACACATGCACGCACGCACACATTATGTGCACACGCATACACACACACACACACACACACATAGACACACACAAACAAACACACATAGACACTCACACACATACACACACACCCACTCACACACATACACACACACCCACACAGACAGACAGACACAATCACACACAAAAACACACACTGGCACATACACTTAGGAACGTTCTGACAGGCTAACAATTAGCAAAGATACATGTGTGAATGCATCTGAGCATTCCCACATGCTCCAATGCTCATAATCAAACCTGCCTCTTCACATTACACACACCGACATACAAACGCCATAATTAACCGTGTGGGATAATTAATCCCAGACGAAACTCAGACAGGTAATTAGGTAATTAGTTTTGTGATATTTTAGGTCCATCATTACATCACGGCAGTGAGTGTGTGAGCGGGGATGAGTATGGCCACGATTTACCTTCTAATACGTTTTATTTGAAATGTGCAAACATGGCTCTTTCTCTCTTCAGTATCCATGTGGCTAAAACATTGAACCACTGCCATTAGTACTCTCCGTAGGAGTCTCCTGATTAACATATAACTCACCTCGAACCTGTGTCTGTTGGTCGACCAATGGGAGCAGCTGTGGGAGGCGCCGCCCCACCTTGAGCTGTCACAGTGAGACGAGGGCTCTCGTTAACACTGCAGGCTGTAATTAGGAATGGATTCACTCATTGTACAAATTGAGGGCCATTCTGAAGGTGTGTGTGTGTGTGTGTGTGTGTGTGTGTGTGTGTGTGTGTGTGTGTGTGTGTGTGTGTGTGTGTGTGTGTGTGTGTGTGTGTGTGTACCTATCTGTGTACCTAGAAACACACACACACACACACACACACACACACACACACACACACACACACACACACACACACACACACACACACACACACACACATACATACATATACACACACACACACACACACATACACAGTGTGTGTATCTGTGCCTGTGTATGTAAGGAAGTGAAAGTAAACCATGCCCTCGTGTATATTTAAGGAGGCAGTTCCGTGTCAGTGGGCTGCTGGCTCACTGCTGCCCTTTCCTCTCCCTGTTACGGACGTGTTTCAGAATAACGGCCGCAGGATAATGTCATAAAAGCTGATTTCCTTTAGTGCATGTGTGAAGTGTTTACAATGGAGAGGGGGCGGGGGGGACTGTGGGGGACACACTTAAAATAACTGCCGGGTGAATAAACGACTCGCTCTGCGAGCCCAGCCAATGTTCCCCCAGTGTTTCTGTGTGTGTGCGTGCGTGTGTGTGCGCGTTGCCTGTTTTATGTACTTAAGTGCGTTCTAGGGTTTGTGTATTTGTGTTGCTTAGTTTATGTTTGTGTGTGTGTGTTTCTGTGTGTGTGTGTGTGTGTGTGTGTGTGTGTGTGTGTTTCTGTGTGCGTGTGTGTGCTCGTTGCCTTTTTATGTGTTTTATGTGTTTTATGTGTTTTATGTGTTAAGTGCATTCTAGGGTGTGTATTTGTGTTGCTTTGTTAATGTGTGTGTGTGTGTGTGTGTGTGTGTGTTGCAGTGTTTAAGTATATTGTTTGATGTGTGTGTGTGTGTGAGTGTGTGTGTGTATGTGTTGCAGTGTTGTATCGTTGAATATGTGTGTTTGTGTGTGTTTAAGTGTGTTGTTCGATATGTGGGTGTTTGTGTGTGTTTAAGTGTGTTGCGGGGCAGACCTCGAAGGCAGCCTCGGTAATTGGTCTGTGATCCATGGAGACGCGGTGTGATTGTTATGGTTCCTCCAGGGTCCGTCCCTCTCCTCACAGAACACACATCTGCATGTGTTACCCCCCCCCCCGACGCTCCCAGTGTAACAACTCCTGGCTCCGTCTTAATGTGTTTTATAGGACTTGATTTAGCAGCCATTAGAGCGCATTCTGGGTACGAAAGACTCCGACCTCGACTCCCAGCGTACTTCCTATGAGCTAATTACGTCCATTAGCAGCGCCTCATGTCCATTAATCTGTTGTGTTAACTTTAATCTCATTTGTGTGACTGTGGTGGTTTGCGAAGCACCTCCCGTGATCCTGACAGTGGGACGCAGTCTTACATTTAACGTTTTTATAAATAGAAATACGTTGTTAATAAAGAGCCAGTTTCACTTGCATTGTTAACGACGTACGGAAGAGGATTAGGGACACGTGCGTTTTTTTGGAGTTCTGAGTTTAAAGTCATGATTCTGAGATAAAAAAAAAACTCAGAACTCTTTTTATTTAATTTTAAAGTCTGATTTCTGAGATTAAAGTCAGAACTCGCAAAAAAAGAATCCCACGTGGCACTAATCCTCTTCCTTGACGACGGGTAGAATTCTAAGCATAAAATGCATCTCCAGGGATTAATGCCGTGGCCTTATTGTTTGTGTCATGGTATTGTGTTATGTTATTCTTCTATTCTTCTTGTTCTATAAGCGATGTGTTGTGGGCCCCCAGGTCTCTGAAGAGAGAGAACCCTGACCTCAGTGAAGACGTGGTTCTGATCCGGGCCCTGAGGGACTCCAACCTCCCCAAGTTCCTCACCGACGACGCCGTGCTGTTTGGGTAGGATCCTCCAGTCACACACACACACACACACACACACACACACACACACACACACACACACACACACACACGCACAGACACGCACATACACATACAAACACGCAGACACACACACACAGACCACACATGCACACACATACACAGACACATACACACACACACAGGCACACGTGTGCATACACATACACACACGCGCGCACACACACACACGCAGACACGCACACACGCAGACACATACACGCAAAAACATGCAGACGCACAAACGCATACACACACACACACACATACGCACACACACGCAGACACACACACACGCAGACACATACACGCAAAAACATACATGCAGACGCACAAACGCAGACACACACACACACACACACACACAGACACACAAGCAGGTACACATAAACACACGCAGACACACGCACATCCACACGCACACATGCAGACACAAACATACACAAACATACACAAACATACACACACACAAACAACACCCCATGGGACTACATGACTTCCAGTGGTTCTCATTAAAGTATAATAGCACTCCTCCTCTATATTGTGATGTCCTATAATGTAAACAACCCCCCCACACACACACACACACACACACACAAGGTGGTGTGTGTGTTTGCGGGTGCATTTGTGCGCATGTCGACAGGCACGTTGTTGCGCACTTCACTGCACACTTAATTGCACATTGTCTGTACATCTTTTTACGTGTGTGAGCATTAACATGTGATTCATTGAACATGGCTGTGTGTCTTTGTATGTGTGTGTGAGCATTAACATGTGATTTATTAAACATGGGTGTGTGTCATTGTCTGTGTGTCTTTGTCTGTGTGCCTTTTTGTATGTGTGTATGCATTAACATGTGACTCATTAAACATGGTTGCGTGTGTCTTTTTATGTGTGTGTGAGCATTAACATGTGATTCATTAAACATGGATGTGTGTCTGTGTGTGAGCATTAACATGTGATTCATTAAACATGGCTGTGTGTCTTTGTATGTATGTGTGTGTGGGAGCATTAACATGTGATGCATTAAACATGGCTGTGTGTCTTTGTATGTATGTGTGTGTGGGAGCATTAACATGTGATGCATTAAACATGGCTGTGTGTCTTTGTATGTGTGTGTGTGTGTGAGCATTAACATGTGATGCATTAAACATGGCTGTGTGTCTTTGTATGTGTGGGAGCATTAACATGTGATGCATTACACACGGCGGTGTGTGTAGGGGGATCCTGTCCGACCTGTTCCCCGGGGTCTCCATCCCCGCTCACGACTACGGCGTGCTGCATTCCACCATCCTGGAGGCCCTGCTCCGACGCAACCTGCAGCCTCTGGCCGGCATGACCAGCAAGGTGAGCCTGGGGCCGCGGCCAGGAGGAGGACCGCTGAACCACACCGAGATATATACAGACTCAACGTGACGCGACGCGCGTGTTCCGTTTTTAGCTTTGTTCGAGTGTGACAGTGCCCACAACACAAAGTGACCTGCAATGGTAACACAAAAGGCAGTCATGCAAAAACTAGCTTTTTCAATTTGTATTTGTATTTTTCCTTGTTTGCTTTTTTTTTCTTTCTCTCTCTCTCTCTCTCTCTCTCTCTCTCTCTCTCTCTCTCTCTCCTCTCTCTCTCTCTCTCTCTCTCTCCACCTCTCTCTCTCTCTCCCTCCACCTCTCTCCACCTCTCTCTCTCCCTCCACCTCTCTCTCCCTCCCTCCCTCCACCTCTCTCTCCCTCCCTCCCTCTACCTCTCTCTCTCTCTCTCCACATCTACCTCTGTCTCTCTCTTTCCTCTCTCTCTCTTTCCTCTCTCCCTCTCCCCCTCCCTCTCTCTCTCTCTCTCTCTCTCTCTCTCTCTCTCTCTCTCTCTCTCTCTCTATCTCTCTCCACATCTACCTCTGTCTCTCTCTTTCCTCTCTCTCTCTCTCTCTCTCTCTCTCTCTCTCTCTCTCTCTCTCTATCTATCTCTCTCCACATCTACCTCTGTCTCTCTCTGCCCCTCTCTCTCTCTTTCCTCTCTCCTCCTCCCTCTCTCCCTCTCTCCCTCTCTCCCCCCCCCCCCCCCCCCCCCGCCCACCAGGTGATCCAGCTGTATGAGACCATGATGGTGCGTCACGGTGTGATGCTGGTGGGCCCCACCGGCGGGGGAAGACCACGGTGTACACGGTGGCTG
>NW_028178468.1:0-25669 GCF_964030765.1 Micromesistius poutassou | reverse complement strand
CTCAAGGTCGTGGATAAAGCACGTTGACAAACTAAGAGAGGTCGAGAAAACCAAAGTTTGAAAGATAAAGACTTTATTAGAACTTGTAACACCTGAGTATGTTTGGAATCAGGCTTCATGTTATGTTCCCATTATGTGTGGATTCCTCCTTAAGGCTTTGGGGGGGGTGGGTAGAGAGTGTTTGGTTGCGGTCGGGGGAGGGGGTCGGAGTTAAAGGATGTCTCACATTAACGGACGTTGCGGTCAGCTGATTTTGCGCAGTTCTCCAGTGTGCGTGGGCAAACTCTCCACGGACCCCCTGGCAATGCGCCGCGTACCCCACTTTGAGAACCACTGGCCTACACAATCACCACCAACTGAGTCGTTCATTTGGATCTTTGTATTTATGCCTGCTATTTGATTTTAAAACAGGCAACATTGTAAATGTAATATTGCCTTTTGCATTCAGTTTCAGACCTAGAAAGGATCCGTAAAAGATTTGTGGCGAATGTCGGAGAAGCAACCTTGAAAGGTCTGCTGGATGACCTTTGGGACGAGAAAGTGTTGAGTACCGACGACAAGGACACTGTGTTGGAGCGCCAGACGATCAGAGCGGACCGGGCTCGGTGTCTGATCGACATGGTGATCGGGAAAGGGGAGAGTGCAAGTCAGACGATGATTGATTATATGTTGGAGAGGGACAAGCCACTATACATCAGCCTGGACCTCCCTCCCAGCCCTGCTGATCGTGTGGGTGAGTTGTAACTAGGAATGGGTTTTCTCAATAAGCCCTGCCCACTTTATTCTGACAAGGGCCTAACACGAACCATCGGCTTCTTTTTCCTTTCATCTCCTGGGATCCAACCATTAATTATTGTCGTTTCAGGACATTTGTTTAGACAGCATATCCAAAGCCATTCTCGCTACTTTGTTGAAAAGTGTTAAATAATTATAATTTAAATACCCGAACAGCACAGCAGCAGTCTAATTTTTTTTGTACAATTAAATTTGTTGTTGGATGAAGCCTTTGATGTTACAGTAATGTTGCAATGATGTTTCAGAATTGACTGCTGAATTGAATATATCTGCACCTCAAACAGATCTGACCTGAGGAGAATAATGGCTTTACACGTCAACTATCTGAACACAAACCGCAAAAGTGGCGTTGCGTTTCCACTTTTCATTCCGCGTTTAGACGAGCGTCTTTGGGTCGAAATCTGTGTGCATACGGTGACGCAAAAGTGTGTGAAATCCGACATGTTTTTTGTGGTTTGCCTGTACTGCACATGGATGTGACGTAAACGCGTACGGGACGAGAGCCAGTGTGAGCAGCTCACTTTTGCGTTGTTAACCCTTTAGACGGAACGCGAACAGTGAAGCGTTTTTAAGATTTCCACTCTGGAGGGTGGGTTCATTTTTTGCGTTTTTAAGCCCCGAAAACGCTGTCGCCGTCTAAATGAAAAGGCACATCTGATCAAATATTTTGTCGGTTTCACCCGGGAGCGTTGTCGTGAAAAGCCAGCCTAAATGAATATGAACCTAACCTCATGTTAGGTACTTTAACAATCAGTATGTATTCAAACAATTAACAACAATACCACTGTCTGTGATTGTGGAATACATTCATAAAGCAGCCAGTGTTTGAATCTGACTGTAGTATTAATTAGTTAACCTTAACATATAAGTAGGTATAACTTAAGTGAGAGAAAGACTGCAGGGGGAAGAAAAGTCCATTCTTCTTTGTGGCCGTCATAAAGTCCTCCCTGTCTCTTCCACTCAGGATGATGTGAGTCAGGTATAGAGGCATTTACAAATATTTAGGGGCCAACTTGGAGTCAGCAGAGTAACCGGGGTTCATCTCAGAGGGCTGTCAGGAGGTGTGAGTGACACATGAATGTCCCTCAGAATGTAGACCTTCATTGACTGCTTTTTCCACACTTTCCTTATATGGGCAAGATAATGGCTTCCTTTAAGAATATGGTTAATACACTCATACAGCAGCCAATGTTTAACTTTGACTGTGACTGTGTTAGTGAGTTAGTTAGCCATAACATATTGAACAATTGAAGGGGGCTCCCTTCTTTGTGGCCCTCATAAAGCCCTCCCCGTCTTTTCCTGTCAGGATGAGTGGAGCCAGGTATAGAGGGGTTAATAGTTTTAGGGATCCACTTGAATTCTGCTAGTAAACCAGGTTCATCTCAGAGGGCTGTCAGGAGGTGGAATGAGGGCCATGTGGATGTCCCTCGGAATGTGGTCCTTTGTTGACTTTTTTTCACACTGATTTCCTTCATATAGGCAAGATAATGATAACCACAAGTTATAAAGCCACTAAATATCATGAAGTTGATTTTTATAGGAAATATTGATATGTTTCCAATGATGTCACCATCTACTAACTGAAGTCTCCTGTTGTTTTCTCATTTAGAAGAGTGCCAAAATAAATTCAAGTCTTGTTTGAAGAAGAGGTTCAACAATGTGTTTGAGGGAATCCCTAAAGCAGGACAGCCAACAGGTCTGAATGACTTCTACACAGAGCTCTTCATCACAGAGAGAGGCAGTGGAGAGGTCAAGGAACATGAGGTCAGACTGATTGAAACAGCTTCCAGGAGACCGGCCAAGGAGGAAACACCAATCAAATGTGAAGACATCTTTAAACCCTTACGTGGACAAGATAAACCAATCAGAAGAATAATGACAACTGGAGTGGCCGGCATTGGCAAAACCATCTTAACACACAAGTTCACTCTGGACTGGGCTGAAGGCAAAGCCAACCAGGACATACACTTCACATTTCTCTTACCTTTCAGAGAGCTGAATTTACTGAAAGAGAAGTTTAGCTTGGTGGGACTTCTTCATCACTTCTTTATTGAGACCAAAGAAGCAGGAATCTTCAGATTTGACCGGTTCCAAGTTGTCTTCATCTTGGATGGTCTGGATGAGTGTCGACTTCCTCTGGACTTCCAGAACAACCCGATCTGGACTGATGTCACAGAGTCCACCTCGGTGGACGTGCTGCTGACAAACCTCATCAGGGGCAACCTGCTTCGCTCCGCTCTCATCTGGATAACAACACGCCCTGCGGCAGCCAATCAGATCCCTTCTGAGTGTGTTGACATGGTAACAGAGGTGAGAGGGTTCACCGACCTAAAGAAGGAGGAGTACTTCAAGAAGAGATTCAAAGACAAGGAGCTGGCCAAAACAATCATCTCCCACGTCAAGAAATCACGAAGCCTCCACATCATGTGTCACATCCCAGTCTTCTGTTGGATCACTGCTACAGTTCTGGAGGACGTCTTCAAAAAATCTCAGATAGAAGAGATGCCCAAGACCGTGACTCAGATGTACAGCCACTTCCTGAGGGTTCAGTCCATACAGAGGGACAGGAAGTACCATGGGAGAGCTGAAACTGATCCAGACTGGAGTCCAGCGAGCAGGAAGATTATTGTTTCTTTGGGAAAACTGGCTTTTAACCAGCTGGAGAAAGGCAACCTGATCTTCTACGAGGCAGACCTGGCAGAGTGTGGCTTCGATATCAGAGCAGAGTCAATGTACTCAGGAGTGTTCACCCAGATCTTTAAAGAGGAGTGTGTGCTGTACCAGAAGAAGGTGTTCTGCTTTGTCCATCTGAGCATCCAGGAGTTTCTGGCTGCCCTTTATGTATTTCAGTCCTTCATCGACACTGGTGTCAATCTGCTCTCAGGACAACGACAATTCCTGTGTCAATTCCTGTGGTCTATTTTTGTTCGAAACAAACAAACAGAAAAAAGAAAGCTCAAACTCTACCAGAGTGCTGTGGACAAGGCCTTACAGAGTGAGAACGGACACCTGGACTTGTTCCTCCGGTTCCTCCTGGGCCTCTCTCTGGAGACCAATCAGATTATCCTACAAGGTCTGCTTGGACAGACAGGAAAAGTTCATGTAAGCTCATGTACCAATCAGGAAACGGTGTCTTACATCAAGGAGAAGATAGGTGGAGATCTTTCCCCAGAGAAAAGTATCAATCTGTTCCACTGTTTGAATGAGCTGAACGACCGTTCTCTAGTGAAGGAGATCCAACAGTACCTGACATCAGGAAGTCTCTCCGGAGAATCTCTTTCCCCTGCTCAGTGGTCAGCTCTGGTCTTCATCTTACTGACATCAGAAGAGGAGCTGGAAGTGTTTGACCTGAAGAAATACTCTGCTTCAGAGGAGGGTCTTCTGAGGCTGCTGCCAGTGGTCAAAGCCTCCAAAACATCTCTGTAGGTTCACTTATAACATGTATAACAATACACACAACACAATATACATAAAACTGGAATATAAGGTTAAAATAATATGCATAAGATCTCTGTAGGTTCATAACAACATGTATTACTATTCTACTCACAACATAATAAACATACTAGAAGAATGTAAAATTATAATAATATACAAAACATAGGTATAATGTGTAACAGTACACATAAGAGCATATTAAAAATAACATAATATAGAACATTTTCAAACACAAATAAAAAATATTTAACATTTTACACCTGAAACATAATAAACATTTAAACATCTAATGATTGATGAAATCTTTTTTCAACTAATAACATTCCTTCATTATGTAATAAGTTAAAGATGTGTTATTTTAATCACAGTTCCTAACATGTTCTGTTCACTTTTGGCCAAGGCTGAATGGCTGTAATCTGTCTAAGAGATGCTGTAAAGCTCTGGCCTCAGTTCTCAGCTCCAACTCCTCTAGTCTGAGAGAGCTGGACCTGAGTACCAATGATCTGAAGGATTCAGGAGTGAAGCTGCTCTCTGCTGGACTGGGGAGTCCACACTGTACACTGCAAACTGCAAACTCAGTTTTACTCAGTGAACAGTTACACCACAAGGTTCAATATCAGAAGACATTCAACAGATTTAGATCCATAAAAGTGCGCACATAAAGTGAAGCAGCACGCAACTGACACCCCCACGCGGATAAATGCTGTCTTTGCTCTCGTGCTCGAAAAGTATTTTCCTGCTCACTCGGTTATTCATTCTCCTCACAACACAATATACATAATATTGGAATAAAACGTATAATTACCCACAAAACATCTCTGTATATCTACTTTTTATTTCAGTATTATGAATAACATGTATTCTTTTGTAATACATGTTATTCATAGTACTGAAATAAAAAGTAATATTAATATTAGTGCTGTCAGTGAAACGCGTTATTAACGGCGTTAACGCAAACCCATTTAAAGGGCGTCACATTTTTTATTGTGACATTAACGTTCTTTAATCTGCGGGAAAAACCGCCCAATCTGGCAACACTGCCTGAATGTCCTCACGCTCTAGAGTCAACGTAAATCAATGAGACCAACTGAAAACGAAGCCATATTAAACTTAAACTGTGATTCTGAATAAAGTATAAATTATATTGAAATTCTCTTTCGATATTATAGAAAATATATTTTATAAAGCTTTAACTTGTCCTCCAAATGGAATGATGAATACACTTTATAAATGGTTACTGGTTAGTGGTTACTTTAGTACAAACTGCTCTCAACCAGAAAGAATAAATGGTGTGTGTGTGTGTGTGTGCAGGTTGTCTGGCTGCCTGATCACACAGGAAGGCTGTGCTTCTCTGGCCTCAGTTCTCAGCTCCAACTCCTCTAGTCTGAGAGAGCTGGACCTGAGTACCAATGATCTGCAGGATTCAGGAGTGAAGCTGCTCTCTGCTGGACTGGGGAGTCCACACTGTACACTGGAAACTCTCAGGTCAGTTATCAGCCTCTTCTTCAAACTGCGTCTTGGGGTTGTTTAATATGTAAGGGATGATCCATGACTAGGTGGACTGTCAATATCGATATGTATGCTATACGTGATGTAACTCTGGCCAGCTGATGAGAGCTGAGGAGTTGTCATTAGTGTAGACATGGTGATGAGGCTTTAGCCGTGCTGTGATCTGAATATAATGCACCCCTCACCACTAAAACATCACTGGCCGTGGTAAAGTGAAACATATTGAACAGTAAAGATGTCCTTTATTAATGTGGCGGCGTGGAGGCTCTCAATGTGAATCTTAGGTTGCTCAACAACGCCACCTTGGGAATTGCACCCAAGGAATTATTACATATTATTTTACATTGATCAAAAACACAGGTTTGTTCCACTCAACAGGCAAGACACGTGGTTCCCAGTTTACAAAAATACCTTGTTTAATAAAATATATATATTATCACAAAAATGAGCATTCATCCCAACTAATAAACAAGGAGCCTAATCAGGGGCTGAGGCCTACTGGTGGGGAAAGAGCAGGTGAAGGGGAAGGGGACTCAACAGGAATAAATCAAAGGGAAAGGGTTCACCCAGACACACGTGGCAGTCACACACTGGTATCACCAAATCCAAGGAAGCACAGCACACAAGAATGAGGGACACCACCACCCACGTCACCACCACCACCACCAGCCTGCAGCCACTGAGAAGGAAACAAAAAGGAAGTTACAACGGAAATAATTAACACAAAATGTATGAAGCAATATACAACATAAAGCATGAAATAGTTCACAAAATAAACTTAAATAATAAAGTACAGAAAACAAAACAAAACCAAATGAAGGGATTAACTCCTCAAAATCATTGGGCTCAAATTAAAGGGATAAACAGGTTAAAAGTGTGGTGTCGGCAGTCCACCATGCAAGCCGGCTGTAGCCAAAAGCCAGCAACAGCAGCACCACCAAGCAGCACAGAGCAGCAAGGAATAAGTGGCTGCCGGAGACAAAGCAAGGGACAACGTCGTATATAGCAGCAGAGACAAACGGTGTGATTAGCAGCAGAGACAAACAGCAGACAAAGCTGTAGACAAAGCTATAGACAAAAGCTGTGTACAAAGCAGCAGTGGCCCCAATCAGCTGGTGGCGGAGTCAGATAAATCAGATAAATCTATAGATTTCAGCCAGCTGATGAGCGTTCCCTGTCAATAAACATAAAATTAGTATGGCTAAGCTACATTTATCAAGGCTTTTGGAGGTTAGATTTAAGGTAGCATACCCGTTTTCAAAGTCAAACCTGCACAGGGAGAGGGAGGGAGAGAGAGAGACACACGGCAGGGGACATCTACCTGTGACCACACTAGCATTAGCTACAGGATAGCATTCGGTGTAACACAGAGAGAGAGGACACTTACCGCTCGAGAGAACCAGCGACTAAACGGAGCACGGAGCACGCAGTCGCTGCTCTGCAGTGAAAACACACCGGCTTTAAGCATGAGGACACAGTGATAAATGAAACTAAACAGTAGCCGCAGCAGGGGCACGGAGCATTACCTGCACGGGCAAACACCTGACCCGGAAATGATGCATCAGTGAGAGCTCAAGAAGGAGGGCCGTACTTATGTACTGCCGCCCTAGTGGTCAGCTGACGCAATTAACTGCAGCAAGGCAACCCTATTTCTATGCTGCTACATTAACATCATATTAGTTTGGTGTAGTGCTGCTCATGTCCGATGCATTTCTGTTGATCTTTTCCCTGCTGGCAAAACACTCCCTGGTTCTACACAATGTTAGAACCTGTGGATAAACGGTCTTAGCGTACCAAACACAGCAGACTTCTCCTGACTCTAACAGAACAATATCTCATTGTCCTCCATATGGAATGAATACACTTTCTAAATGTGTTTAATTTGGTACAAACTGCTAGATAGAATAAATGGTGTGTGTGTGTGTGTACACAGGTTGTCTGGCTGCCTGGTCACACAGGAAGGCTGTGCTTCTCTGGCCTCAGCTCTGAGCTCCAACCCCTCCCATCTGAGAGAGCTGGACCTGAGCTACAATCACCCAGGAGACTCTGGAGCTGCGCTGCTCTCTGCTGGACTGGAGGATCCACGCTGGAGACTGGACACTCTCAGGTATGGAGAGGACAGCTCTCCACTCGGGGGGCAAAGTCTCCTACAAGGGTTCAAGCCGCTGCTAGATGAAGCGGTTTGAAAAGGCAGCTGTAACTCATGTTGTGTAGAGAGTGATGAGACAGCAGATGATGAAGGTGAATGTTTCAACATGCTGCTCTCACTTTGTTTCCCCCCCCAGTGTGGAGCACGGTGGAGTGTGGAGGCTGAAACCAGCTCTAAACAAGTGTAAGTGTCCGTTTAGTTTGATTCATCACGACACTATGGTTCATCAATTCATCTCCAGCCTGTATGTGAGCTCAGATCGTTCAGTCTGTTGTTTACAAAGGTGTCCCTTTGAAGGCTGGTGCAATGTGTGTGTTTTGGGAAATTCAAAAGTTTAATATCTTGGAAGGTTACGTGTGTGTAATAAGCTCATCATGCCAAATAATTTGATGTATTATATGTTTATGTAGTGTAATTATTGAGGGAGTAAATGCACTTTATACATTTGTCTTGGTTTCAATGTTTTGATTGGGTCCGCCACTCACACACACATGGGATTTCTAATTAAATTTAACTTTAATTATCTTAAACACAATGTCTATTATTGATTAGAAAATCTACAGCACATGATTCCACTATCGTACCTATCACATGATACTTATTTTGTCTTTCTATGTTAATGTTTGAAGCTGAATGTTGAACAATGTTACACTGAATCTAGAAAATCTGCTGAACATTTTGAAGGTAGAATGAAGTCTGTAGAATGAAGTATGAATGAGTTGAAGGGTTTTGAAGTCATACTGCTGACGCTGAAATGCTCCGCTCCACTGCTGAAGCTGAATGTTGAATAATTACAATGAATCTAGGAAATCTGCTGAACAATTTGAAGGTAGATTCAAGTCTATAGAATGAAATATGAATGAGTTGAAGGGTTTTGAAGTCTCACCGCTAACGGCAAAGCTAACATCAGCGCTAATGCTACCGTCAACGCTAACGTCAACGCTAATGTTAATGCTAACTTCAATGGTTACGTCAGAGCTAACGCAAATGTCAACGCAAACGTCAGCGCTAATGCTAACATCAGTGCTAATGCTAACGTCCATACTAACTTCATCGCTAACGCTAGTCATTGCTAACGCTGACATTAACGTTAACGTCAGCGCTAACGCTAATGTCAGTGCTAATGCTAACTTCAACGGTTACGTCAGCGCTAAACATCAACGCTAATGCTAATTTCAATGCTAACATTAGCGTTAACACTAACATCAATGCTAATGTAAGCGCTAATGCTAATTTAAATGCTAATGTCAACGCTAATGTCAATGCTAAAGTCACAGCTAACGCTAACATCAGCACTAACGTCAATGCTAACGTCAATGCTACACTAACGTCGACGCTAACCTCAGCGCTAACACTAAAGTCATTACTAACGCTGATGTCAATGCAAGCGTCAGTGCTAATGCTAAAGTCAGCGCTAACTCTAAAGTAATTGCTAACGCTAAAGTAATTGCTAACGCTAACTTTAACGCTGATGCTAACGTCAATGCTAACTTCAGCGCTAATGCTAATGCCAGTGCTAACGCTAATGTCAACAGTAACGTCAGCGCTAACGTCAATGCAAACGCTAATGTCAGTGCTAACGCTAACTTCAACGCTAACGTAAGAGCTAACGCTAACGTCAGCGCTAACACTAATTTCACTGCTAACGTCAACGGTTATTCTCACGTCGATGCAAGCGTCAGCGCTAATGCTAACGTCAACGCTAACTGCAGCGCTAATGATAACGTCAATGCTAACTTCAGTATCAACGTTAAAGCTAACTTCAAGCGCTAACGTCAAAGCTAACTGCAGCACTAATGCTAACGTCAACGCTAACACTAACATCAATGCTAACTTCAGCGCTAACGCTAACGCCAGTGCTAACGTCCATTATTGTAGTATCTACATTGTATCTATCATAGTAATCATAGTATCTAGTAGTACTATCCTCTTCAAGTGGTTGAAGAGGATGAAGCATGAATCAGCGTTTTTTGAATTTTCCAACTGAAACTAATGGGGGGATTTTATATATATAATATAATATATATAATATATACGATATATATAATATCAGCGTATATCAATGAATATAATATCATGAATCAGCGTTTTTTGAATTTTCCAATGAAAACGAATGGGGGGATTTAGGCAGAATAACCTGGAATATCTCTGGAATTATGAATAATATCATGTCTTGTTCTCCCGTCAGATGCCTGTGAACTCACACTGGACCCAAACACAGCCCACAGACGACTCTCTCTGTCTGAGGACAACAGAAAGGTGACGTGGGTCAGAGAGGACCAGTCGTATCCGGATCACCCAGAGAGATTTGACCGCTGGCCCCAGGTGTTGTGTAGAGAGGCTCTGACTGGCCGCTGTTACTGGGAGGTAGAGTGGAAAGGATGGGTTGAGATAGGAGTGACATACAGAGGAATCACAAGGAGAGGAGAGGGTGATGACAGCCTGCTTGGAGGGAACAACAAGTCCTGGAGTCTTGTTTGTTATGATGGTCGTTACTCTGCCCGGTACAACGGTAGAGCGACAGACATACGTCTCCACCCCGCTGGCTCTACCAGAGTAGGAGTGTATCTGGACCGGCCTGCTGGCACTCTGTCCTTCTACAGAGTGTCCCGAGGTGTAGGAGGGTCCTCAGACACACTGACACACATCCACACCTTCAGGTCCACCTTCACCCAGGAGGACCTCCTCCCTGGGTTTAGGGTATGGGGGGAGGAGGGTAACTCAGTGTCTCTGTGTCGGTTGTAGAAAGAAAAACCCGGCGGGCGGGCGCACACACACACAGACACACACACACACACACACATATACACGTGAGCACACACACACATACACACACCCCCGTCGTCGTCCGGGGCTGTGGGCGAGCAGGGGTCCACGTACTCAGTGACTCAGCGTCTCTGTGTCGGTTGTAGGAAAAAAAAAAGGGCAGGCGGGCGGGCACACACACACACATGTACACAAACACAAACGCCCGCACACACACACACACATACAAATACACACACACACACACACACACACAGCTTCTGCGTTAGAGGATGGGTGTCTTTTGCTGGAGGCCTGAGAGGACTGATGACTCAGAGTCTCTGTGGCAGTTATAGTCTCTCGCTCTCTATTTTACTCTCTCTCTCTATCCCTCTCACTCTCTTTCTTTCTCGTCTCCCCCTCCTCCCCCCCTGTCTCCCACTCCCCCTCCCCCCCGTCTCCCACTCCCCCTCCCCCCCGTCTCCCACTCCCCCCCTCGTCTCCCTCTCCCCTCCCCCTCCTCCCCCCCCCCTCTCCCCCCTCGTCTCCCTCTCCTCCCCCTCCCTCTCCCCCTCCTTTTTATGGGGCTTCCTAAAAGTTGATGATGGTAAACCATGAAAGGAAGAGACTTTTAAGATCTTCCATAGGGTTACCTGAGCAGGTTTTGTTAAGATTTGATTTTTAATTTGAAATGTATATTAAATACCTATTGATGGTAAATCACATGTTTTTTTTATGCTACAATATTTGTCCATTTTCAGACATTAACATATTTTATTCTCCAGGGCTCTGATCATCACTTTTGTCCTAATCCTAACAAGGATGATTTAGATGAGATTAGATTCATTAGGATCCCGATTAGCAACACACCAGAGAGAGAGCTAGTCTTCCTGGGTCCCAAACATCAAATATAGACAACAGACAATCACTTGTTTGACCTTATGTCAAACTCAAATAGAAATAGACTAATAAAAAAGTTTAAAAAAGATATGAAGGCTACAAAAAGAAATGACAACATTAAAAATGTATATACATTATGGACCACATGATTTTTTTGCAGACTTTTTAAAGTTGTATTTGCTATTTTTGCTAGAACGTATGTTTTTTTGGTCGTTCATTCCATAATGAAATAGTTGTGTAAATGATGGTATTTTTCAGTAGATTGGACCTCGGTCTGGGTAAAGCTAGCTGTCCTTTACTTGCTCCTCTAGTGCTATGACCGTGTCTGTCAGACACACTGACTAGACCTTCAGCAAAGAAGGCGGGTCTTTTGCAGTTTAAGACTGACCTTAGGAACAACAAGAGGTTAAGAGAGATTGTTTGTTTTACTGTGAGCCATGAAAGGCTAGTATGCATTACTTCAGTGTTAGTGTGAATAGAGCAGCTCGGTGCCAAAGGAACCTGATTTAAAGCAGGTTTTATATTTCATTCATAATAACCAGGAGGTCTGTGTTGTAAATGACTTTAAACTGAGTATTGATTCCTGGTGTTCTGTTGGGAACCAAACGGCAGCAGAACATGTTCAGTTATTAAAGATACGTGCACACCTGTTTATGATTAGTAAAGTCTGCAGCTTCTATTGTTTCAGTCCTTGTGTTTATTGTGTACATGTAAGGGACTATTTTTCTGTTGCATTTGTTAATGAAGCATCATTTTAATAAACAACTCAGTGGATCCAACTGAATGTTCTCGTGTGTTCAGCCCATCATCATTCTCCTTTTATTACTAAATAATGTTACATAAGTGCCTTAAGAATAATACGGACACAGACGACGCTTTATCTGCGCTAGGGGAGCAGCTGCGTGCCACAAGACAAATGACTTTGGCAAAACAGGCAAGCCCTGTGATTGGTTACTGGCGGAACAAGGAGGAGTCTGTGCTCTTATAGGAGAAATGTGCTGCACCTTATTAAATAATTAATTATATTATTATTTAATAAGTATAATAATATATAATAATATAATAATAATATTTATTTTATTATAATTATATTAATAAAGTTACAAATTAAAAACGTTCCCACACACGCTTTGATTCACAGCCAGTCAACGCCTGCCCTCTGGTGGACAAAACGAGAACTGCACGCAGCATATATTTTGTGGTCAGGAACGAGTTGAACCTTCGCTTAATCTCTAAAAATAAAAATATATAACTACACATTACAGGCCACAATACAAGACGAACACAACTGTTTTTAAAGTTTTGATTTTTTTCATACAATAAGTTATAAATTTAAAAATATTCCCACACACGCCAATATTCAGTCGGTCAACGCCTGCCCTCTGGTGGACAAAACGAGAACTGCGCGCAGTATATATTTTCTGTGGCCAGGAAGGCGAATTCATACAAGTTGAACTTCGGTTAAGCTCTAAAAAACATGAAACTGTATTAAAACACGTCGTGTGTAGAAAACGGGAGTAGAGCAACGTCAGACTCGTCTGCAAATTAAAACATAAGCTCCAACTCAATACTTGCGTTTAAAGTTGCTGGTCGGACTGTACACAATGACCCGCCCACGGAGGAGGAAGTCTAGATCCGGATATCCGGTATCGGCTCCACCGGTGGGCGGGATATATCGTCCCCATGGTTACCGTAGCTCCTTATCACGCCGCAGGTTACCCAGATCGGTGTTCAAAGAAACGCAATTCATGTAATAAAATAAACCTAACAGCGTCACGCTTGTTGTTAAGACTTGGATTATATTTTAGATTTAATCTGTCTATTTTAGATCTATTTTTAGACAACTATCGGCCAGTTTCACTATTAAACAACGATTATAAATGACTAACCTACATTTACACTGACACATTAAAACGGTTCAAAGGAGCAACAGGTCTGTACGTAACAATATGAGGCTAGTGACCTTCTGGAGCACGGCCGTCCGCTAGAGGACAAAGGGGTCGTTTTATCCCCTGACTCCTACAAGGCGTTTGATACGTCACAACATCAGCTCCTGTTTAAAGTCGTGCATATGTACGGATCTGGACCTCGATTCTGTAACATAACAGAATCATTTTACAACGGCAGCACTAGTTCAGGAGCACCCCCCCCCCCCCCCTCGCTTCACCGTCAATAGAGGGCTTCAACAAGGACGCAACGTCTCCCCGTTCCTCTTTGTTTAGGCAGAAGAAATGTTGGCCGTTCTTATTCTAAACTCTGATGTTGTCAAGCTGAATGTTTTCGATGAACAGATCATTATGAGCCAACTGGCCGATGACACCACCGTCTTCTTAAAAGGTTTAGAACGAATCCCTAAAGTCCCTAAGTATAAATGTATAGAAAGTACTAAATTAAAACATTTCATCCATTACGTTTGATACTTTGAAACATCAGAATTTGTTCTTTATTATTTGTAATTCAATGCGTGTGTGTGTGTGTGTGTGTGGTGTGTGTGTGTAATGTAAAATGGGAACAGACTGAATAATATATGTTTTATATGAACACTGTCTAATAAAGGTGTAATGTAAAACGGGAACAGACTGAATAATATGTGTTTTATATGAACACTGTCTAATAAAGGTGTAATGTAAAATGGGAACAGACTGAATAACATATGTTTTATATGAACACTGTCTAATAAAGGTGTAATGTAAAATGGGAACAGACTGAATAATATATGTTTTATATGAACACTGTCTAATAAAGGTGTAATGTAAAATGGGAACAGACTGAATAATATGTGTTTTATATGAACACTGTCTAATAAAGGTGTAATGTAAAATGGGAACAGACTGAACAATATGTGTTTTATATGAACACTGTCTAATAAAGGTGTAATGTAAAACGGGAACAGACTGAATAATATATGTTTTATATGAACACTGTCTAATAAAGGTGTAATG
Organism: Micromesistius poutassou; assembly: GCF_964030765.1. NCBI lineage: Eukaryota > Metazoa > Chordata > Actinopteri > Gadiformes > Gadidae > Micromesistius > Micromesistius poutassou. Next base: position 11,191 of record NW_028178468.1, on the reverse strand, counting down.
TAAAATGGGAACAGACTGAATAATATATGTTTTATATGAACACTGTCTAATAAAGGTGTAATGTAAAATGGGAACAGACTGAACAGCGACATCTAGTGGCGAGGAACGGGACCGCACGCAAAGCGCGATTAAAACGGGGAGTTTAAAACGCACACACGTTCTGTTTGTACGAATAAAACGCATGATCATACCCTATGTTGTAATAATCTGAGGTGTATTGATCAACAGAAGACACAGGTGGAGTTAAAGGTGTTGATTTAATGGCTTGTTTTACCACCCTGCTAAAACAGGGCGTCCGTCCCCCAAAAGAGTCCCCGACTTTAGTTCCGCAGTCGAGCAGCAAAACTGTACCTGTTGTAACTAACAATCAACTAATGTCTGTCTGTCTGTCTAATTATATACTAATTATAAAGAGTATTTACTATAACTTTATAAGACTAATTATAAAGAGTATTTACTATAACTTTATTAGACTAATTATAAAGAGTATTTACTATAACTTTATAAGACTAATTATAAAGAGTATTTACTGTAACTTTATAAGACTAATTATAAAGAGTAATGAAGCTTTAATAGAAGAGTTCTCAACAGCTTTATTATTTGTTCCTATAACTATATCAGCCTCATTATAACAGGAAATTATGTTACGATGCCTAGCAATTATGTTAATTACACGTTAGTAGAACCACACACACACACACACACACACACACACACACACACACACACACACACACACACACACACACACACACACACACACACACACACACACACACACACACACACACACACACACACACGTGTCCGTGGGGGCGGGGCCAGGAGAGGACGCGTTGTTGAGGAAACTAAACTTAGGCCGTTTCTCAATACCAAGTACGCGGACTACGTTCTCGCGGACTTGGAAGTACGTACTTGGCAAGTCCGGACTTTCAAGTACAGACTTCCGAGAACGCGAGTACGCACTCTGCAATTGGAACAGCAGCGGACTCGATGATGCATTCTGGGATATTTAACGGTCCCAAGTCCACACGAGTCACCTCCGATGCGTCCTCGGTAGAACGGCCTCATCGAGAACGCATCGAGAACACTTCCGGGTTTTACGACAGTACTCGCGTACTTGGAATTGGAACAGTGCTTGGGCCACCACTGATGACGTTTATCGAGAACGCAAGTACACGAGAACACACGAGAACGCAAATTGAGAAACGGCTTCTCTCTCCCCACGCTCCAAATGAGAAACTGGGAGTTAGAGGAAGACATTTTCTCCTCTACCGTCTGAGGAGGAGCAGAAGGAGGAGGAGGAGGAGGAGGAGAGGGGTACATTAGATCCACTCTGAGGAGGAGGAGGAGAGGGGTACATTAGATCCACTCTGAGGAGGAGGAGGAGGAGAGGGGTACATTAGATACACTCTGAGGAGGAGGAGGAGGAGAGGGGTACATTAGATACACTCTGAGGAGGAGGAGGAGGAGGAGGAGGAGAGGGGTACATTAGATACACTCTGAGGAGGAGGAGCAGGAGGAGGAGAGGGGTACATTAGATACACTCTGAGGAGGAGGAGGAGGAGGAGGAGAGGGGTACATTAGATACACTGAGGAGGAGGAGGAGGAGGAGAGGGGTACATTAGATACACTCTGAGGAGGAGGAGGAGAGGGGTACATTAGATACACTCTGAGGAGGAGGAGGAGGAGGAGGAGAGGGGTACATTAGATCCACTCTGAGGAGGAGGAGGAGAGGGGTACATTAGATACACTCTGAGGAGGAGGAGGAGGAGGAGAGGGGTACATTAGATACACTCTGAGGAGCAGGAGGAGGAGAGGGGTACATTAGATACACTCTGAGGAGGAGGAGGAGGAGGAGAGGGGTACATTAGATCCACTCTGAGGAGGAGGAGGAGAGGGGTACATTAGATCCACTCTGAGGAGGAGGAGGAGGAGAGGGGTACATTAGATACACTCTGAGGAGCAGGAGGAGGAGAGGGGTACATTAGATCCACTCTGAGGAGGAGGAGGAGAGGGGTACATTAGATCCACTCTGAGGAGGAGGAGGAGGAGAGGGGTACATTAGATACACTCTGAGGAGGAGGAGGAGAGGGGTACATTAGATCCACTCTGAGGAGGAGGAGGAGGAGAGGGGTACATTAGATACACTCTGAGGAGGAGGAGGAGAGGGGTACATTAGATACACTCTGAGGAGGAGGAGGAGGAGAGGGGTACATTAGATACACTCTGAGGAGGAGGAGGAGGAGGAGAGGGGTACATTAGATCCACTCTGAGGAGGAGGAGGAGGAGGAGAGGGGTACATTAGATCCACTCTGAGGAGGAGGAGGAGGAGGAGAGGGGTACATTAGATACACTCTGAGGAGGAGGAGAGGGGTACATTAGATACACTCTGAGGAGGAGGAGAGGGGTACATTAGATACACTCTGAGGAGGAGGAGAGGGGTACATTAGATCCACTCTGAGGAGGAGGAGGAGGAGAGGGGTACATTAGATCCACTCTGAGGAGGAGGAGGAGGAGGAGAGGGGTACATTAGATCCACTCTGAGGAGGAGGAGGAGGAGGAGAGGGGTACATTAGATACACTCTGAGGAGGAGGAGGAGGAGGAGAGGGGTACATTAGATACACTCTGAGGAGGAGGAGGAGGAGGAGAGGGGTACATTAGATACACTCTGAGGAGGAGGAGGAGGAGGAGAGGGGTACATTAGATACACTCTGAGGAGGAGGAGGAGGAGAGGGGTACATTAGATACACTTTGAGGAGGAGGAGGAGGAGGAGAGGGGTACATTAGATCCACTCTGAGGAGGAGGAGGAGGAGGAGGAGGAGAGGGGTACATTAGATACACTCTGAGGAGGAGGAGGAGGAGGAGAGGGGTACATTAGATACTCTGAAGAGGAGGAGGAGGAGAGGGGTACATTAGATACACTCTGAGGAGGAGGAGGAGGAGGAGGAGGAGGAGGTCAGAGCTCCAGCTCCTGCTCTCTCTCTGGAACGTCGCTGTCACACAAACATTCCATCTCCCCCAGACCAGAGAGTGTGAGCAGTGGACCTGAGCTCAACGCTGCCCCCGTGTGGCGCTAGAAACTAACTGCAGGCTGGATCACATTCACTCATTGTTCACATTTTAAAGCCGCTTCAAACTGAAACTCAACCGCTTCATCGTTAAAGTCGACCCTTGGAGACAGCGTCAGTCATACCGTCAAAGCCCTCTGATTGGCTAGAAGCACAGGAGTAGGGCGGGGCTAAGGGAGGTTACCCGGTCTGTCATTGGTCAGCAGGCTCACCCCCCCCCCCCCGGCCAGCTCTGCTCCTCTCTGAGGACCTAGGAGAGCACCACGACAGCGGGGAAACGTTGATTGATTCATCTGTTAGTGTAGCTGACTGGAGATCAGTGAGATTCATGTTTATCTTTCTGTCACACTCCAACAGCTCAATAAAGACGTCGTGACGTGGTCTCAACACGTGGGCGGGGCCTAAAGGAGAGAGCGCTTTATGCGTCGACTGCTTCCAGTGTCGTGTTGCTCAGACTACAGACTGATGTGCTTCTTGTTTAGCGGACAACACAGAACATGAGGAGCTTTAAAAAAGAAAAAGTCCACGTACTAAATCACCAATCTTAACAGCGCTCTGAATAATCCTGAGTGGATTATTCCCCTGAGTGGTCGGCCCGGTAACAGAGCGGACTCAGCGCCCACATCTTCCTCAGCTGTTCCATGACGTCGTCTGTCCCGGGAAACGCTGGCAGCCCCCCCCTGGAGCATCTCCGTGGACACGCCCCCCGCCCCCCTGGAGGAGACAGGGTCAGAGGTCAGAGGTCAGAGGTTAGAGTCAGGGTTAGGGTCAGGGGAAGGATAGGGGAGGGGGAGGTTAGGGTCAGGGGAAGGGGGAGGATAGGGGAAGGGGGGACGTTAGGGTATAGGGGAGGGGGAGGTTAGGGTATAGGGGAGGGGGAGGTTAGGTTAGGGGGGAGGGAGAGGTTAGGGTAGGGGGGAGGTTAGGAGAAGAGGAGGATAGGGGAGGGGGAGGTGGGAGGTGAGGGGGAGGATAGGGAATAGGGGAGGTTAGGGAGGAGGTGAGGGTAGAGGGGGGAGGTAAGGGGGGAGGATGGAGGTGAGGGTATAGGGGAGGGGGAGGATAGGGGAGGGGGGAGGTGAGGGTATAGATGAGGGGGGAGGTTACCTTACCTTATTAGGGTAACAGGCGTGTGTATAATAAAAATTACCACACAAGCCACACAGCCAGGCCGTTTTAAATGATTTTATATCATAAAACAACATCAGTAGACATTTCAACAACTGTGCGCACAGAGAAACAATTCTGGGATGTGAATCAAAAAAAACAACGGTTCATCGTGAGACCATCTGACCCTAACTCTGTCCCTAACACTGAACCATGAGGAACCCTTGAGAAACAAGGAACCCTTGACAACCCGTGACTTAAGTCACGTCCTGCGAGGTGGAGCAGTCCCATCGTAGTCCTCGTCTCGCTCCTGGTGGGTCGTCAGCTTCATCTGTTCACAACACAAACACACATTAAAAGAGTGATGTTACGTCACCAGGTGTGAGTGTGACCAGCTGTTACGTTTTAGTTGTGTTTTAGTGTCCACCTTGATGTACGCTGGATAAACTACAGTAGTAGCAGCTGATGTGACCGTAATTACCTCAAATCACAGCTTTGGCTAAAATTCACAGAATGAAAAATCTGAAGGAAAAACTAATTAACACGCTCTACGATCGTTAATTTAAAAAGAATGAATAATTAAAAAGAACCTCCAGGTGTCAAGTGTTTGGTGATGGTTACCCTCCGGTCCCCAGTCTCCGGTCCAGCCTGGTGCCCCATTCCTGGTCCAGGGGGATCTGGATACCCTCTGGTCCACAGCCTCCGGTCCAGCCTGGTGCCCCATTCCTGGTCCAGGGGGATCTAGTTAGCTGCTGGTCCCCAGCCTCTAGTAGTCTACCCTGGTGCCCCAGGCCTGGTCTAGGGGATCTAGTTACCCTACAGTCTAATTAAGTGCTTTGAGTGTGAGAAGAGCACTATACAAATCCAATGTAGTATTATTATTATTATATATCACCCTGGTGCCCCATACCTGGTCCAGCGGGATCTGGTCTCCAGCCTCTGGTCTCCTATGCCTGGTCTTGGGGATCTGGTCACCTGCTGGTCCTCTGCCTCTGGTCCAGGAGATCCTGTGAAGACAGCATCTTTATAGACACGTGCACATAGCAGTCTTGAATCTAACTACCCCCCCCCCCCCCCCGCAGAAGCCCCTTACCTTGAGCTGGAACGACGATGGAGATCTTGGGGTGCTTTGGTCGTCTCGTTGCAAAATACAGCCAACAGACTTACCTTGAGCAGATCTAGTAGTTTGTTGCTGTTGGTTCATGTACAAATAATTGACTATACATTTCATATTCCCCCCATTTAGCAAATAATTCCCACCCATAAACAAGGCTGACAACCGTACAAAATAACAAACTGTTCTCATGCCTTTTGTCTACTTCCTTACTACTCTCTAAAACATTGCATGCACATCGAATGAGCGTTGCCTTACTGATCAGGGTGTGATCTGAGTGACCAGAGATGCATGCTGGGATACCGTGCCATCTGACGCCTGCAGTTCTGTAGACGTTCCCCCTCAGGAGAAACCCAAGTTTTCAAAAGGCTGTCGTGACATCAGTTACATGACCTGGAATGTCCGTCAAGACCGTGACAGGGACTCCCCGAGGAGAAACGCCAAAGGGTAGGCTGTGAGGCTCCCCCTCTCGGCGACTAGAATACAACCCAGCTCTTACAGGAGAGAATCATGTAGCACATTTCAACGTTCCTCTTCATAGACCTTGAAGCCCCAGTGAGGCTTTCTTCACCTCCTCTTCTGATGAAGAGCACAACTGCAGCTCGACAGGGACGCGAGTTGGGATGTTTCCAAGATGGTTTCCGATTCAAGGGGGACCCATCTCCCAGGTCCAACTAGCCTCGTCGTTACAATTCAGCCCGAGAAAGACTTGGATCTCAGGGCAGGAGTACAGGAGAACCAGAGGGCTAGCAGTCCATCATGTTGAGGTTAGGTAGGGAAGCCACGTCGCAGACTGGTTCATCTTCCATCTTCAGTCAGTTGGTTGGTTTCTCATCCGATTCTGTCCATTCGGAATGCCGTTAGTCCATCATCCATTGTACCAAGTAGCCATTGTCGCTTCCCATTGTTTGCATGATTCAGTCACACTGCAGTCCAAGCTGCATGACACTCAAGTCATCCTGTCCAGTGTGTAGAAGGGTCGAATTGAGATCCAGATGCTAGATCGCTCCAGGCTCTTGCTGTATTGAACACCCACTTTGTTATCCTCTTTGATTTAGGCCACAGACTTGAGTCATCCAGAAACGTCCGACCAAAAGACACTCAAGGGTGTTTCAGGTAGAGTAGCATCCTCCTATAGCTGAAATTTTTAATGTTCAGGTAATACAAGCCAAGTAGAAGTAGAAAGATTTCCCCTCACACATGTAGTGCCCAGTACCAGGTTAAAGATTGCCCCTCTCACACTTAGTACCCCATGCCAGGGCAATGATTGCCCCTCTTACATAGTGCCCCATGCCAGGGCAATGATTGCCCCTCACCTGAAATAGTGCCCCATGCCAGGTCAAAAATTGCCCGTCTCACACTTAGTGCCACATGCAAGGTTAAAGATCACCCCTCTCACACTTAGTGCCCCGTGCAAAGGCAACGATTTCCCCCCTCACACTTAGTGCCCCATGCCAGGTTAAAAATTGCCCCTCACATGACGTAGTGCCCCATGCCATGCAAAGATTGCCCTTCACACACTTAGTACCCCATGACATTGGGGTAAAAAAGATTGGACAGTACCAGGTTAAAGATCACACCTCTTTATTTTCAGTTATTAGATTGTGTATATACACAAACAATGACAATACTCAAAGGAATACAAAGCCAAACGAGAGAGGAGAGACCAGTGGAGGGTTTGTAGGTCTTTGAGAGAGGAGAGACCAGCGGAGGTTTTGACGGAGAGACCAGTGGAGGTTTTGTAGGTCTTTGAGAGAGGAGAGACCAGTGGTGGGTTTGTAGGTCTTTGAGAGGAGAGACCAGTGGTGGGTTTGTAGGTCTTTGAGAGGAGAGACCAGTGGTGGGTTTGTAGGTCTTTGAGAGAGGAGAGACCAGTGGAGGTTTTGTAGGTCTTTGAGAGAGGAGAGACCAGTGGGGGGTTTGTAGTTCTAGAGAGAGGAGAGACGAGCGGTGGTTTTGTAGGTCTTTGATAGAGGAGAGACCAGCGGTGGGTCAGACCAGTGGTGGGGGGGCTGGTGGGTCAGACCAGTGGTGGGGGGGCTGGTGGGTCAGACCAGTGGTGGGGGGGCTGGGGCTTGGGCTTCAAGGCGTATGGAGGGAAACGTTGGAACGTGCTCCGTGGTTCTCAGGTGCAGGAACCAGGTTGGGTTCTAGTTGCTGAGAGGGACAGCCCTCACATCTCGCCCCCCGGTGCGTCTCCTTGAGGAGTCCCTGTCTCCATCCTGAAGGACGTTCCAGTTCATGTAACTGACGTGACGACAGCCTCTTAAACACTCGGGTTCCCCTGAGGGGGAACGTCTACAGAACTGAAGGCCTCAAACAGCGCAGAACCCTAGCATGCATCTCTGGTCAGTCAGACCACACCCTTATCAGTAGGACAACACACACGGGATGTGATGCAATGTTGAGGAATGTAGTAGGAAAGTGGACGGGAAAAGTATCTTCTAGGGGCGAATGAGAGGCATGAGAACGGGGGGGGGGAAGAGAGAGAGAGAGAGAGAGAGAGAGAGAGAGAGAGAGAGAGAGAGACGGGGCAGAGACTACGAGGGGCGGGGCAGGGCCTACGAGGGGGGGGCAAGGCCTACGAGGGGCGGGGCAGGGCCTACGAGGGGCGGGGCTAAGGGGCGGGGCAGGGGCGGGGCAGGGCCTACGAGGGGCGGGGCCTGAGAACCGGTTCAAACTAAATGCTGTCAGCATTAAAGCATTAAAAGAAAATGTGACTTACCGTTGGCAGTTTCTTCTTCTTCATGGTTCGATCGTTATACTCACAGAATCAGTTTCTTCTTCTTGAGCTGTGAAGGAGAGCAACAAGATTAGTTTTACAGCTAGTGTGTGTGTGTGTTTCAATTAGTGATTAATCCAATCAAAATAAGTTTAACTACGACAGTGACCGAACGCGGGGTCATTGCGTGACGTCATGGCCCCGCCCCCTACGTCTTCCGCCGGCCAACTCCATCATGGAGTCATTGATAAACATCAGCAGCCCCGTCACCCGGCGAGAAATATCAATGAACTCAATTAAAAACAGCTTAGGACGAATTACATCCAGAAGTACCATAATTAAACATATCAAGAAGGCCTAGTAAAAACAACAACTATTAAGATCAATTGTAAATAAGTGTCCTACTCACAGCAGGTCCAGATGTAGCGGGCCGTTTTACTACAAAAAGTGTTGGTTAACCCGACGGTCAACCTGGAGAACAAGGACCAGACGGATCGTTAGTTACGTTTAGAACTTGAACCGGACGTTTCCAACCATGTTTCGGTTCAACTTCTAGAATAACGTCAATATTAACCGTGTACTGGAGACGGCTCAGCGTCTTTTTCAAACAGGACGGCTCAACGGAGACGCAGCGCGAGCCGCACCGAGACCCGCCAAATAATCAGAGGAACTACATGCATTGTGTGCATTCCATTTTTGTGAATGGAAATTAAAACATTTCATCCACTACGTTTACATGTGATACTTTGAATTTGTTCTTTATTATTTGAAATTAATTCAGTGTGTGTGTGTGTGTGTGTGTGTAAAGACGTCCCCTTCACTGATTAATATCATTATGTTGGTAGATACTGCAGTAATCAGTGTGGATTCAAAGGCGTCAGAAAAGAAAAACGTTTTTTTCTTGCCTCCACCACCAGCCTCTGTGTTTGATTGGTTAATTGGTTAATTGGTTAATTGATTGCTCTATGGGTTCGCAAACCCCGTTTTAACTAAGGGTACACTAAAAAATAAATAAATCATAAATAAAAATAAAAAGGTAAAAACAGTAAAAGTAAAAGAATACAAAAATATTGCGTGTCCATTTCTGACTAAACATCACGTTGTGCATAGTTGTCAATAACAATAGAAACTGTAATGCTGTGTGTGTGTGTGTGTGTGTGTGTGTGTGTGTGTGTGTACCTTCTGATTGCCAATTGCATTGTTTTTAGCTCGTACACAACTGCTATCCAGACCGTTTTAAACAACACATCAAACCTGGTTTCACTGAACCCACCGTAACACATCATCTTAAACGTGTCCTCTAACAATCAAACAGACTCACGGCGTTGCCTCTCTGGTGCTTCCCGGTAGACGCTGACTGAGTGCATTCAGACGGCACACGTGTCCGCCATTCCTCCTCCACAGGTGAGTCTGACAGGAAGTGACGTCACCGGAAGTGGATCAACCGGAAGTGACGTCATCGCAAAACTCTAACGGGCTACATAACACGAATTGATACATTGGCCGTGTCCCAATTCAGGGGTTGCATCCTTCGAAGGATGCGTCCTTCGAAGGATGCAGCCTTCGTAGACCGCGAAGGCTGCATCGAAGGCCGAACGAGCGTTGTGGAATGGGACGGTCTAGCCTACGGAGCATTTCCGGATTGCGCAACCAGCCGTTAACGTCCTTTACCTTGCGTGACCACGCGCCGCTCCTGTCTCCTAGCAACCCTGACAGCTGCGGTTCAAACCGGACAGTGGAGGAGATATATGGAGCCAGAAATGATCATTTTATTGGTTATGTTTTATCTTTTATTGGAGGAGTGGGAGAAGATTCACCGCCGGAGCCGGCGGGTGAAGAGGAAGAGAGGACGTTGGCTTAACGTTAATTAGTTTAACGTTATATGTCTAGCGTTAATGTAATTGAACTTTGACAATAAAGTTACATATTTAAAATGGTCCCAACCTTACTTTTATATAAAAAAATGTTTTTACATAGTTTTGTCATTAAATATGTATTCGCTGCAGCTGCTGCTTCCGCTCTCTCCGCGCCATTTCTGAAAAAATATCCAACGCGCAATGAATGTTGGGATACGTTGGGCCGTGAAGGATGCATCCGATGCGTCCTTCAAATCCGGGAAACGAAGGCTGCATATCTCGGCCGCATTCGAAGGACCCTTCGAAATGGGACAGCACTTGACGCGCCGCTGTGACGTATGCGGTCTTCAAATGCGTCCTTCGAAGGATGCAACCCCTGAATTGGGACACGGCCATTGGCTTATTTAAACTGTCTACTAATTATCCACATCCCCGTTTTACCTGTAATTATGTAACTAACTTATTACTTACTAGCTTAATTATTCCGAAATCCGTAGCGCTGTGATTTTTTTCCCTAAATTAAAAAATAATAATTATAATATAATTATATATATATATATATATATATATATATATAAAGATATCTACATATATAGATATCTTTTATTTTTTTATCTCATTTTCATTTAAATAAATAAATACAAAATCGGCGCTGTGTAACTGTACAATCAGGAGTTGACTTACACACTACACACTCACACACTAAATATATTTATATTTTAACAATAAACGGTATAAGTAAGTACGTAACTATTTACCAACAAGTCCCCCCCCCGTGTGTGTTTAATTCTAGATAATGAGTTTGTGTGTAGTTAGTGTGTGTAGCTCGGGTTGTGTTTGTAAGTGTCATTGTGGTATGAATCTTTGCTCTTCCAGAAATGCGGTTCATAACCCCTGACAGATCACAAGACCCACGCAGAACCGGGGTTCACTCACAGTCGGGGACAAGGGGAACTTCAGGGAGGAGATTGCGACAGTAGCCCTCGGACTGAGAGTGTGACCTCCTCAAAAATCTCTCACGGGGCGCAAGTGTGTGGTCGTGTAGCATAACCGCGTGAAGTTCCTCTAGTGGCCGCCAGATGGCGCCAGGGTACCGCTGGTACAGCACAATAACTTAAAACTTAAAATAATAATACATTCGGTTTATATATTATATATTTATGTAGCGCTCTTCCATGTACTCAAAGACGCTTTACGGAGTGAACAAAAAAAAAAGATTGAATATAATCTAAATAATAAATAATACTAATTTAATAAGAACGTATATTAGTAGATAAGAAGTGATAAGAAGTTCTCTAGTCGCCGCCAGATGGCGCCAG